>NW_026968313.1:0-104848 GCF_028390025.1 Pseudophryne corroboree
CTAGTATGAAGAAGATAGAAAAAAAAAAACCACCACAGGTAGGTAGGTATACAATTATGGACGAGCACTGACGACACAGAGATAGCCACAGCCGTGGACTACCGTACTGCGTCTGCTAATATAGAGATGATAAAGATGAAAAAAAATATATAACACTACTGCAGGTAAATATTTATATAATATATGTATGACGGACCTGCTGGACACTGTCAGCAGAATGCATTTATAGAATAAAAAAAAAACACCACAGGAGTGTTTAACTTTTTCAGGCAGACAATATACTGGTGGTCACACTGGCAGCAAAAGTGTGCACTGTACTCCTGCTATAACTGCTCCCCAGTCTCCCCCACAATTAAGCTGTGTGAGCAGTGAGCACTCAGCACAGTCAGATATACATAGATGATATATCATGCAGCACACTGAGGCTGAGCACAGATATGGTATGTGTATCGTTTTTTTTCAGGCAGAGAACGGATTATAAATAATAAAACTGGTTGTCACTATCAGCAAAACTCTGCACTACTGAGTACTCCTGACAAGTTCAACTGCTCCCCAAATTAGTAGTAAATCAAATGTCACTCGTCTCTATCTTCTAATCTAAACGGAGAGGACGCCAGCCACGTCCTCTCCCTATCAATCTCAATGCACGTGTGAAAATGGCGGCGACGCGCGGCTCCTTATATAGAATCCAAGTCTCGTGAGAATCCGACAGCGGGATGATGACGTTCGGGCGCGCTCGGGTTAACCGAGCAAGGCGAGAGGATCCGAGTCTGCTCGAACCCGAGCAAAAAAGGGTGAAGTTCGGGCGGGTTCGGATTCCGAGGAACCGAACCCGCTCATCTCTTATGGCCACCCAGCATGACGCCTCCCTTCTTGACCATGCTGTAATTGCAGTCGCACTGCAGTTCAGCGTGATCATAAAAAATGGTGTAGCCTCCTGCTGGTGCAGACTGTATGTGCGCGCAGGAAGCCGCCACCATTTTTGTGATCACAGCGGCTGAATGTGATGTCATACAGCTGCTGTGACCACGCCCCCTGTGTCTCCTCCATTGCAGACCCCATTTTGAAGCCTTGCCCCCGCACCGCTCCATCCCTGACTTGGAAATGGAGTGTTGCTGACCCCCCTCTCCCCCCCTGCCCCGATTGACAGGCAGAGGCGATCGCATTCTCTGCGGGGTGCCGCAGAAAATGCAGGCACATGCGTATGCTCTTAGCAATTTTTGCAGTTGGATCACTTATTGTGATTGCAATCCAACCTGAATCAGGCCCTATTACCTATCACAATGCGCTGCGGGCAGTACAAAATTGGTTTAATATAGGAGAAAAACCCCCAGACCTGTGCTCCTTAACTGTACCTGGTGGCTAGTGGAGCGGCTGCCCAGTAATCAGTGTCCACGCCAGTGCGCACACGGTCCACCCCCTACGGCCACGCTCCCCTTCATCAGCGGCCTCGTGATCCGGAAGGGCGGTGTGTGTGTGACTGACCTTAGGAAGAAACCGGAGCCTCCGCTGCAGTGACCCAGCAACCAGGGCACGGGAGTATACAGCGCCGCTGGGAGTGATGAAGCTGCAGTAAAGATGTCTATTAGACCTAGCCTGCTGCAGCCCTTGTAGATTCTCATAAAACAAGTTCTTCTTTTCTTGTCAAAATGAATAGCTAAGAATTGGCTTCCTGAGGCAGGCCCCTGTTAAGTGGCCTGCTACTGAAGGCACCAACTACAAACTGAGCTCCCTGTTCATGGAAGCGGGGTTATAGAGGAGGATGCGCTGAGCATCTTGGGAACAGTCAAAAGCTTTGAGTCGGTTGGTGCCTCAGATCAAGATCCTACTCTACACCCCAATGTGAATCCTTGTGGAGTCCTGTGTACCCCACAGAAGAAATTAATGTGTCACACCCATTGGCAGCAACCTTAGAATAGCTGCTGATGGGCACAATTGAGAAAGGAAGGGGGGGGGGGACATTTGAATCCAGCACATAGATGCAATTCAAATATGTAATTTGTACCTTCCTATTTTAAAATATAATGGATGAACTTCACCCTGTGAGAACAATCTTCATGATCAAGAGATCTCATATGCAAAATAAGTATGAGTTGGGATAGGGCTGGGGAGGGTGGCTGCTCGGGCAGCCCCTCCCCCATCAAGTTAAGGAGATTCAACTGAGGAAGCACAAGGGAACTCTCGTCTGGGGACAACAACTGCAGGGAGACCACATCTTTTCAGATGAACATGGGAGGGCGGAAGGCTGCCTAATACTGAAGCACCATCAAATATCAAACCATATGCAACAACTAGTACAAGCATTCCTGGGGGAAGGTCTGCAGCAGACGGATTTGCATACGGTGATGTCATCCAAGCAGTGGGCCAAAGTTGGCTGGAACCCTCATCTGCATATGAAAAGAGAAAAGGGGCATGCAGGGCATGGCGGCCTTTTGCGGTGCTTGGATGACCCCTAGTTCGCATTAAACACCCCCACCCTCCTTTGGTGTGGGGCTCATGTTGGCTATGCCCCAGCCCCTGAAGCATTCAAGCTGATTTCTTGCAGCAGCTGGGCACTGTAACAGCTCCAGAGCTGCTCTGTAAGGCAACTAAAAGGGTGTGGGCCCTGCAGCACTACCTGTAGTTCGCATTGTGCGTTGGAAGGCACAAAGTAAGCAGACGGGAGAAGTCAGGATAGTGCGCAAGGGCATAGAAGGGAGTGGCTCCAGAAAAGAGAAGTGGAAACAGACAGCAAACTAGGCTGGAGAGAGACCTGAGACAAAGAGATCTGAATTATACGAGAGCCGACCAGGGGAAACACAAATTATGCAATCAAGTTTCCCACATTTGGGGAAATCACAGGAGCAGCACACCCAGAGTGCAATGGGTGAGCCTTGCCCTGGGAGAAGCACCTTCATGATCATAGTATCTCACCTGGCAGGTAAGTAGGAGTTGGGCTAGAGCTGGGGAGGGTCACTGCTCGGGCACCCCCCTGTCAAGTGAAGGAGATCCAACTGAGGCAGCACAAGGGAACTCTCGAAAGAAGAACAAGGCTAGAGGAATATATGAGACAAAGAAATCTGACTTTTACCAGAGCTGACCAGAGGAAAACACAAACACAGTCCCCCACTACCACAAAAAATGCAGGCGAGTTTCCCACATTTGGGGAAATCACAGGGGTCAGCATACCCAGAATGCAATGAATGAACCTCACCCTGGGTGAACAATCTTCATGACCATGGTGTCTCCTATGCAAAATAAGTATGATTTGGGATAGGGCTGGGAGGGCCGCTGCTCAGGCACATCTCTGTCAAGTAAAGGAGATTCAACTGAGGCAGCACAAGGGAACTCTCATCTGGGGACAACAACTGCAGGGAGAACACATATTTTCAGATGAACATGGGAGGGCAGAAGGCTGCCTAATACTGAAGCACCCCCAAACAACAAACCAAATGCAACAACTAGTGCAAGCATTCCTGGGGCAAGGCCTGCAGCAGATGGATTTGCATATGGTGATGTCATCCAAGCAGTGGGTCAAAGTTGGCTTCAACCCTCATCTGCATATGAAAAGAGAAAAGGGGCGTGCAGGGCATGGCGGCCTTTTGCGGTGCTTGGATTACCCCTAGTTCGCATTAAACACCCCCACCCACCTTTGGTGTGGGGCTCATGTTGGCCATGCCCCATCCCCTGAAGCATTCAAGCTGATTTCTTGCAGCAGCTGGGCACTGTAACAGCTCCAGAGCTGCTCTTTAAGGCAAGTAAAAGATTGTGTGGGCCCTGCAGCACTACCTGTAGTTTGCATTGTGCATTGGAAGGCACAAAGTAAGCAGACGGGAGGAGAAGTCAGGATAGTGCACAAGGGTATAGAAGGGAGGGGCTCAAGATAAAAGAAGTGGAAACAGACAGCAAACTAGGCTGGAGAGAGACCTGAGACAAAGAGATCTGAATTATACGAGAGCCGACCAGAGGAAACACAAATTATGCAGTCAAGTGTCCCACATTTGGGGAAATCGTAGGAGCAGCACACCCAGAGTGCAATGGGTGAGCCTTGCCCTGGGAGAAGCACCTTCCTGATCATAGTATCTCACCTGGCAGGTAAGTAGGAGTTGGGCTAGAGCTGGGGAGGGTCGCTGCTCGGGCACCCCCCTGTCAAGTGAAGGAGATCCACCTGAGGCAGCACAAGGGAACTCTCGAAAGAAGAACAAGGCTAGAGGAAAATCTGAGACAAAGAAATCTGAGTTTTAACAGAGCTGACCAGAGGAAAACACAAACACAGTCCCCCACTACCACAAATAATGCAGTCGAGTTTCCCACATTTGGGTAAATCACAGGGGTCAGCATACCCAAAATGCAATGAATGAACCTCACCCTGGGAGAACAATCTTCATGACCATGGTATCTCCTATGCAAAATAAGTATGATTTGGGATAGGGCTGGGGAGGGCCGCTGCTCATGCACATCTCTGTCAAGTAAAGGAGATTCAACTGAGGCAGCACAAGGGAACTCTCATCTGGGGACAACAACTGCAGGGAGAACACATATTTTCAGATGAACATGGGAGGGCAGAAGGCTGCCTAATACTGAAGCACCCCCAAACAACAAACCAAATGCAACAACTAGTGCAAGCATTCCTGGGGGAAGTTCTGCAGAAGACGGATTTGCATACGGTGATGTCATCCAAGCAGTGGGCCAAAGTTGGCTGGAACCCTCATCTGCATATGAAAAGAGAAAAGGGGTATGCAGGGCATGGCGGCCTTTTGCGGCGCTTGGATGACCCTTAGTTCGCATTAAACACCCCCACCCTCCTTCGGTGTGGGGCTCATGTTGGCCATGCCACATCCCCTGAAGCATTCAAGCTGATTTCTTGCAGCAGCTTGGCACTGTATCAGCTCCAGAGCTGCTCTGTAAGGCAAGTAAAAGGGTGTGGGCCCTGCAGCACTACCTGTAGTTTGCATTGTGCATTGGAAGGCACAAAGTAAGCAGACAGGAGGAGAAGTCAGGATAGTGCACAAGGGTATAAAAGCGAGTTTCCCACATTTGGGAAAATCACAGGGGTCAGCATACCCAGAATGCAATGAATGAACCTCACCCTGGGAGAACAATCTTCATGACCATGGTATCTCCTATGCAAAATAAGTATGATTTGGGATAGGGCTGGGGAGGGCCGCTGCTTAGGCACATCTCTGTCAAGTAAAGGAGATTCAACTGAGGCAGCACAAGGGAACTCTCATCTGGGGACAACAACTGCAGGGAGAACACATATTTTCAGATAAAAATCTTGGTCATGCTCTGGTTTCTCTTCAGAACGAACAAATCTTTCGCCTTTTATTAAAGATTTCCGTGGAGAGGAGCAAAACCGAGTTTTATCTCAATTTTTGCATGCCCCATCTTTTTGGGGTTTCTTTTATCGGTTTAAAGATAGAATGAGTGTGCTTTAATGTAAGCTCATTTGCATAGAAATGACAGTAAATGTTTGTTTCTTTTCAAACAGAACTTTCTTGACCATGCTACTTGCTTGAAAGATCTGGGAGCACATGGAATACAGTACAAACCATGCTTATAGCAAGGAGAAGCCAGGTGAGAAATCTGCTTACTTTCAAGTTGGGCGCTCACTTTGATCTGAATGAGGACTGCTGGCACAGCATTTAGGCGACAGGTGGAATCTTGGTCATGCTCTGGTTTCTCTTCAGAACGAACAAATCTTTCGCCTTTTATTAAAGATTTCTGTGGAGAGGAGCAAAACTGAGTTTTATCTCAATTTTTGCATGCCCCATATTATTGGGGTTTCTTTTATCAGTTTCTTGTTAGCTTTAATGTAAGTTTATTTGCATAACAATGACTATAAATGTCTGTTTCTTTTCAAGCAGAACTTTCTTGACCATTCTAATTGCTTGAAAGATCTGGGAGCACATGGAAAAGAGTACAAACCATGCTTATAGCAAGGGGAAGCCTGGTGAGAAATCTGCTTTCTTTCTTTCAAATTGGGTGCTCACTTTGCGCTGAATGAGGACTGCTGGCATGGCACTCAGGCGACAGGTGGAATCTTAGTCATACTCTGGTTTCTCTTCAAAACGAACAGATCTTTCGCCTTTTACTAAAGATTTCCGTGGAGAGGAGCAAAACTGAGTTTTATCTCAATTTTTGCATGCTCCGTCTTATTGGGGTTTCTTTTATCGGTTTAAAGATAGAACGAGTGTGCTTTAATGTAAGCTCATTTGCATAGAAATGACAGTAAATGTTTGTTTCTTTTCAAACAGAACTTTCTTGACTATACTAAATGCTTGAAAGATCTGGGAGCACATGGAAAAGAGTACAAACCATGTTTATAGCAAGGGGAAGCCTGGTGAGAAATCTGCTTTCTTTCTTTCAAATTGGGTGCTCACTTTGAGCTGAATGAGGACTGCTGGCATGGCACTCAGGCGACAGGTGGAATCTTGGTCATGTTCTGGTTTCTCTTCAGAACGAACAAATCTTTCGCCTTTTACTAAAGATTTCCGTGGAGAGGAGCAAAACTGAGTTTTATCTCAATTTTTGCATGCCCCATCTTATTGGGATTTTATTTTATCGGTTTAAAGATAGAACGAGTGTGCTTTAATGTAAGCTCATTTGCATAGAAATGACAGTAAATGTTTGTTTCTTTTCAAACAGAACTTTCTTGACCACACTAATTGCTTGAAAGATCTGGGAGCACATGGAAAAGAGTACAAACCATGTTTATAGCAAGGGGAAGCCTGGTGAGAAATCTGCTTTCTTTCTTTCAAATTGGGTGCTCACTTTGAGCTGAATGAGGATTGCTGGCATGGCACTCAGGCGACAGGTGGAATCTTGGTCATGTTCTGGTTTCTCTTCAAAACGAACAGATCTTTCGCCTTTTACTAAAGATTTCCGTGGAGAGGAGCAAAACTGAGTTTTATCTCAATTTTTGCATGCTCCGTCTTATTGGGGTTTCTTTTATCGGTTTAAAGATAGAACGAGTGTGCTTTAATGTAAGCTCATTTGCATAGAAATGACAGTAAATGTTTGTTTCTTTTCAAACAGAACTTTCTTGACTATACTAATTGCTTGAAAGATCTGGGAGCACATAGAAAAGAGTACAAACCATGTTTATAGCAAGGGGAAGCCTGGTGAGAAATCTGCTTTCTTTCATTCAAATTGGGTGCTCACTTTCAGCTGAATGAGAACTGCTGGCATGGCACTCAGGCGACAGGTGGAATCTTGGTCATGCTCTGGTTTCTCTTCAGAACTAACAAATATTTCGCCTTTTATTAAAGATTTCCGTGGAGAGGAGCAAAACTGAGTTTTATCTCAATTTTTGCATGCCCCATATTATTGGGGTTTCTTTTATCAGTTTAAAGACAGAACGAGTGTGCTTTCTTGTTAGCTTTAATGTAAGTTTATTTGCATAACAATGACAGTAAATGTTGTTTCTTTTCAAACAGAACTTTCTTGACCATGCTACTTGCTTAAAGGTCTGGGAGCACATGGAAAACAGTACAAACCATGCAGTATCACAAGAGCCTTTATTTGATCTTTCATGAAGATAGAGCAGAATTGAGGACACGTCAACAATTTCTGCCGAAGGTGGTTCATCTTTCCACATGGTGCCTTTGGCCACTGACACCTTCGTTGAGTCAAAGTCTCTGGCTGTGGTCAGAACTTTGAAAATGTATGTCACCAGAACGGTTCAGATTAGGAAAACAGAGGCTCTGTTTGTCCTGTATGCTCCCAACAGGATTTGGTGTCCTGCTTCCATGCAGACCATTATGCGCTGGATCTGTGGTAAGATTCAGCATGCTCGTTCCACGGCAGGATTGCCGTTACTGAAGTAGGTGAAGACCCATTCTACTAGAAAGGTGGGTTCATCCTTGGCAGCTGGTCGGGGAGTCTCGGCATTGCAACTTTGCCGAGCAGCTATTTAGTAAACACTTTTGCTAAGTTTTACAAGTTTGATACCTTGGCTGATGATAACCTTAAGTTGGGTCATTCGGTGCTGCAGAGTCGTACGCACTCTCCCACCCGTTCAAGAGCTTTGGTATAACCCCATGGTTCTTAATGTGACCCCAGCATCCTCTAGGTCGTATGAGAAAATAGGATTTTAATACCTACCGGTAAATCCTTTTCTCTTAGTCTGTAGAGGATGCTGGGCACCCGTCCCAGTCCATACTGTGTCTGCAGTTATTACTTGTGGTTATACACATGTTGTGTTATGGTTCTGGTCAGCTTTTTGCTGCAATTGTTCATGCCGTTGGCTTGTGTTCTGTTGAATGCCACGTTCTGCGGCATGTTTAAGGTGTGAGCTGGTAAGATGCTCACCTTAGTTTAACAATAAATCCTTTCCTCGAAATGTCCGTCTCCCTGGGCACAGTTCCTATAACTGGAGTCTGGAGGAGGGGCATAGAGGGAGGAGCCAGTTCACACCCTTTGAAAGTCTTAAAGTGCCCATGTCTCTTGCGGATCCCGTCTATACCCCATGGTTCTTAATGTGACCCCAGCATCCTCTACGGACTAAGAGAAAAGAATGCCCTTGCGCACTATCCTGACTTCTCCTCCCGTCTGCTTACTTTGTGCCTTCCAACGCACAATGCGAACTACAGGTGGTGCTGCAGGGCCCACACCCTTTTACTTGCCTTACAGAACAGCTCTGGAGCTGTTACAGTGCCCAGCTGCTGCAAGAAATCAGCTTGAATGCTTCAGGGGATGGGGCATGGCCAACATGAGCCCCACACCAAAGGAGGGTGGGGGTGTTTAATGTGAACTAGGGGTCATCCAAGCACTGCAAAAGGCCGCCATGCCCTGCATGCCCCTTTTCTCTTTTCATATGCAGATGAGGGTTCCAGTCAACTTTGGCCCACTGCTTGGATAACATCACCGTATGCAAATCTGTCTGCTGCAGACCTTCCCCCAGGAATGCTTGTACTAGTTGTTGCATATGGTGCTTCAGTATTAGGCAGCCTTCCGCCCTCCCATGTTCATCTGAAAAGATGTGGTCTCCCTGCAGTTGTTGTCCCCAGACGAGAGTTCCCTTGTGCTTCCTCAGTTGAATCTCCTTAACTTGATGGGGGAGGTGCTGCCCGAGCAGCCCTCCCCAGCCCTATCCCAACTCATATTTATTTTGCATATGAGATCTCTTGATCATGAAGATTGTTCTCACAGGGTGAGGTTCATCCATTATATTTTAAAATAGGAAGGTACGAATTACATATTTGAATTGCATCTATGTGCTGGATTCAAATGTCCCCCCCCCCTTCCTTTCTCAATTGTGCCCGTCAGCAGCTATTCTAAGGTTGCTGCCAATGGGTGTGACACATTAATTTCTTCTGTGGGGTACACTGGACTCCACAAGGATTCACATTGGGGTGTAGAGTAGGATCTTGATCTGAGGCACCAACCGGCTCAAAGCTTTTGACTGTTCCCAAGAAGCTCAGTGCATTCTCCTCTATAACCCCGCTTCCATGAACAGGGAGCTCAGTTTGTAGTTGGTGCCTTCAGTAGCAGGCCAATTAACAGGGGCCTGCCTCAGGCAGCCTATTCTTAGCTATTAATTTTGACAAGAAAAGAAGAACTTGTTTTATGAGAATCTACAAGGGCTGCAGCAGGCTAGGTCTAATAGACATCTTTACTGCAGCTTCATCACTCCCAGCGGCGCTGTATACTCCCGTGCCCTGGTTGCTGGGTCACTGCAGCGGAGGCTCCGGTTTCATCCTAAGGTCAGTCACACACACACCACCCTTCCGGATCACGAGGCCGCTGCTGAAGGGGAGCGAGGCCGTAGGGGGTGGGCCGTGTGCGCACTGCGGTGGACACTGATTACTGGGCAGCCGCTCCACTAGCCACCAGGTACAGTTAAGGAGCACAGGTCTGGGGGTTTTTCTCCTATATTAACCCAATTTTGTACTGCCCGCAGCGCATTGTGATAGGTAATAGGGCCTGATTCAGGTTGGATTGCAATCACAATAAGCGATCCAACTGCAAAAATTGCTAAGAGCATACGCATGTGCCTGCATTTTCTGCGGCACCCCGCAGAGAATGTGATCGCCTCTGCCTGTCAATCGGGGCGGGGAAGGGGGGGAGAGGTGGGTCAGCAACACTCCATTTCCAAGTCAGGGATGGAGCGGTGCGGGGGCAAGACTTCAAAATGGGGTCTGCAACGGAGGAGACACAGGGGGCGTGGTCACAGCGACTGTATGACATCACATTCAGCCGCTGTGATCACAAAAATGGTGGCGGCTTCCTGCGCGCACATACAGTCTGCACCAGCAGGAGCCTACACCATTTTTTATGATCACGCTGAACTGCAGTGCGACTGCAATTACAGCATGGTCAAGAAGGGAGGCGTCATGCTGGGTGGCCATGCCCTGTCACTTTGCAGGAGCCAGCACCGCTCACACACTAGTCCCCGGGTGCAGCCCCCAACCCCCGGGACACCCGGAGCAACAAAATGTAGATTCAGGCCACCAGGCCACGCCCCTACCTATGAAACCATGCCTCCTTTTTACCATTGCACTGCTTATCTGCGCGCACTGCATTACAATCTCCCTCGCCACCTCTCTGGGTGTCACCAGTGATAGTGACACCTCTGCCATGCTTGTAGCAGCTGGTCCTAAGATCTACGCCTCAAACCCTGAGTGTTTGCCCTTGTGACTTGTTGATCATCATAGCGAAGCAGATGCTTACAGAAAACTGCAGGGGCTTAGATTGAAAATAAAAAAATTTATAGGGTATAAGGTAGAGAGGAGCGGGTTCGGTTCTCCGAGAACCGAATTCCCCACGAACTCCACGTGGTTTACACTGGTCCGAGGCAGGCTCGGTTGTTCCCGCCTGACTCGGAAAACCTGAACAAGGGAAAATGTCATCATCCCGCTGTCGGATTCTCGCGAGATTCGGATTCCATATAAAGAGCTGCGCGTTGCTGCCATTTTTACTCGTGCATTGAAGAGAGAGCGGAGAGGACGTGGCTATGTTCTCTCAGTGGAAATCTCAATATCAGTGCTCAGTATCAGTGGTTACTTATTGCTGCTCAGTAATACTAGTAGTGTGTCTCTCCTGCTCAGTGTCAGTTCTCAGTAGTATCCTCATCAGTGCTCAGTATCACTGTTCATTGTCTTGTGCTGCATTGTGTTGCTCAGCATAATACAGTACATTACTAATAGTCCAGTGCTGCATCTTGCTGCTCAGTGTCAGTTCTAGTATCCTCATCAGTGCTCACTATCACTGCTCATTGCATTGTGGTGTTCTGTATACTACAATAACATAGTAATATAGTAACATAGTTTTTGAGGTTGAATAGAGGCAAATTGCCCATCGTGTTCAACCTGTTTTAAGTTGTGATGATTCTACATACTTGCTGAATAATGTTTTATGACTAGTTAGCTACTATAACTCATGTTACCCCCGGATTAACCATGTTGATATTTTAAGTATTATAACCTTGGATAGCTTTTTCATTCAGAAATGTATCCATTCCTTTTTTAAATCCAATTACAGAGTCCGCCATTACCACCTTCCCTGGCAGGGAATTCCACATCCTGATTGCCCTAACAGTGAAGAAACCTTTCCTCCATTGCGTTCTGAACTTTCCTCCAGTCGCAGCGAGTGACCACGTGTTCTTTTAATAAATAATTCCTCTGATAACTCTTTGTTATGTATCTTTACATATTTGAAGATATTAATAATATCTCCTCTTAGGCACCTCTTTTCTAGTGTATAAATATTCAGCCTAGTAAGTCTTTCCTTATAGTCCAGTACTTTAAGGCCTTTAATCAATTTAGTCTTCAGGATCTCTGACACTTCCATGAGCAGCAGAGTAGTGCAATGGAAGCATGCTGGGCCCATAACCCAGAGGTCGATTGATCGAAACTATCCTCTGCTATGTGCATTTTTTTTTTTATAATTAAAGTAATCAAAAACTGGGATTGATATTTTGGCACTTTTATTTTTACTTAAAGTACAATAACTTTTATCATTTTAATTTGTTTTAATAGTATATTGACAGCATTGTTTTCTTTAAAAAATCCACTTAATTTTCTTTACCCTATTACTGAAATGGTAATTGACAAAAACAAACTACATTGTCACCAGAAGAGCAATGCAAAATGTACAAGTGATATATGAAAATCATCTTCCATCTTGAATTTCAATGATGCATTGGGACAACAATTTGTGAGAAACATCTTCACCCATAAAGAAAGATTTTCTTAATTCCTTACCTGTGTGCTGATTAGATATCACCTTGTTTTCACATTAAACAGACTTCCCCATGAGGAAGCAGCAAGGATGCAGTGACGTTTCCTGGTGTCAACCTGTATTATTTCAGTAGACATTGAAATGAGGATGCATCTTTGATGCCTTTCCAATGAAGCAAGTTTAATTCAGTAATAGGTGAAAAACCATTCCTACAAAGGTGTTAATCAGAGACTTGGCTTTGTGGACACTTTTCAGAGAGCAAATTTGTTAGCATAAACATAAAATCAGAAAATGAAGAGCTGTTTAATCACTCAATTGGACTTTTCTGCCAGCATAATTTTTTTTCTCTGCAACTCACTGCTAAATTGTGCTTCCTAGCTGTTTTTTTATAAAATCACTTAATCAAATCTAACTCTGATTACATCAGAGAAGGCCAGGTACCCTACACCATAAGGGGTTTTTTTGAAATTTTGACTTGTCTACTTAAAGATCACCAAAATCTGATTACAAGGTCAATTACATCCCTGGGTGGGATTGAACCACCAACCTTTTGGTTAATAGCCAAACATGCTAACCGATTGCGCCACAGAGACACCTTGCGAAAGTCAATACTGACAAAGGCTAATAAGCATTCATCTAGAACGTTTCCTAGAAAAACTTTAAAAAGTCAATAATCTGGAGAATTTTTGTAAGAAACACATTGGTACTTTCCCATGATGAGTGAGTGCTTCAGGATTTCTTGCACTTACATGGGCTATTAACCAAAAGGTTGGTGGTTCAATCCCACCCAGGGATGTAATTGACCTTGTCATCAGATTTTGGTGATCTTTAAGTAGACAAGTCAAAATTTCAAACCCCCTCTTATGGTGTAGGGTACCTGGCCTTCTCTGACGTAATCAGAGTTAGATTTAATTAAGTGATTTTATAAAAAACAGCTAGGAAGCACAATTTAGCAGTGGGTTGCAGAGAAAAAAATAACATTTTAAACCTACCGGTAATTTTTTTTTCTCGTAGTCCGTAGAGGATGATGGGGACTCCGTAAGGACCATGGGGGATAGACGGGCTCCGCAGCAGACATGGGCACTTTAAGAAAGACTTTAGATCTGGGTGTGCACTGGCTCCTCCCTCTATGCCCCTCCTCCATACCTCAGTTAGAGAAACTGTGCCCAGAGGAGACGGACAGTACGAGGAAAGGATTTTTGTTAATCCAAGGTCAAGATTCATACCAGCCACACCAATCACACCGTATAACTTGTGATATACTACCCAGTTAACAGTATGAAAACAACATAGCATCAGTCCAAGACCGATGAAAACTAACATATAACCCTTATGTAAGCAATAACTATATACAAGTCTTGCAGAAGTAGACCGCACTTGGGACGGGCACCCAGCATCCTCTACGGACTACGAGAAAAAGATTTACCGGTAGGTTTAAAATCTTATTTTCTCTTACGTCCTAGAGGATGCTGGGGACTCCGTAAGGACCATGGGGATTATACCAAAGCTCCCAAACGGGCAGGAGAGTGCGGATGACTTTGCAGCACCGATTGAGCAAACAGGAGGTCCTCCTCAGCCAGGGTATCAAACTTATAGAACTTTGCAAAGGTGTTTGAACCAACTTTGACCCACTGCTTGGATGACATCACCATATGCAAATCCATCTGCGGCAGGCCTTCCCCCAGGAATGCTTGCACTAGTTGTTGCATTTGGTTTGTTGTTTGGGGGTGCTTCAGTATTAGGCAGCCTTCTGCCCTCCCATGTTCATCTGAAAATATGTGTTCTCCCTGCAGTTGTTGTCCCCAGATGAGAGTTCCCTTGTGCTGCCTCAGTTGAATCTCCTTTACTTGACAGAGATGTGCCTGAGCAGCGGCCCTCCCCAGCCCTATCCCAAATCATACTTATTTTGCATAGGAGATACCATGGTCATGAAGATTGTTCTCCCAGGGTTAGGTTAATTCATTGCATTCTGGGTATGCTGACCCCTGTGATTTCCCCAAATGTGGGAAACTCAACTGCATTATTTGTGGTAGTGGGGGACTGTGTTTGTGCTTTCCTCTGGTCAGCTCTGGTAAAAGTCAGATTTCTTTGTCTCAGATCTTCCTCTAGCCTTGTTCTTCTTTCGAGAGTTCCCTTGTGCTGCCTCAGTTGGATCTCCTTCACTTGACAGGGGGGTGCCCGAGCAGCGACCCTCCCCAGCTCTAGCCCAACTCCTACTTACCTGCCAGGTGAGATACTATGATCATGAAGATGCTTCTCCCAGGGCAAGGCTCACCCATTGCACTCTGGGTGTGCTGCCCCTGCGATTTCCCCAAATGTGGGAAACTTGACTGCATAATTTGTGTTTCCCCTGGTCGGCTCTCATATAATTCAGATCTCTTTGTCTCAGGTCTCTCTCCAGCCTAGTTTGCTGTCTGTTTCCACTTCTTTTTTCTTGAGCCCCTCCCTTCTATACCCTTGTGCACTATCCTGACTTCTCCCGTCTGCTTACTTTGTGCCTTCCAACGCACAATACAAACTACAGGTAGTGCTGCAGGGCCCACACCCTTTTACTTGCTTTACAGAGCAGCTCTGGAGCTGTTACAGTGCCCAGCTGCTGCAAGAAATCAGCTTGAATGCTTCAGGGGCTGGGGCATAGCCAACATGAGCCCCACACCGAAGGAGGGTGGAGGTGTTTAATGCGAACTAGGGGTCATCCAAGCGCCGCAAAAGGCCGCCATGCCCTGCACACCCCTTTATTCTTTTCATATGCAGACGAGGGTTGAAGCCAACTTTGACCCACTGCTTGGATGACATCACCATATTCAAATCCATCTGCTGCAGGCCTTCCCCCAGGAATGCTTGCACTAGTTGTTGCATTTGGTTTGTTGTTTGGGGGTGCTTCAGTATTAGGCAGCCTTCTGCCCTCCCATGTTCATCTGAAAATATGTGTTCTCCCTGCAGTTGTTGTCCCCAGATGAGAGTTCCCTTGTGCTGCCTCAGTTGAATCTCCTTTACTTGACAGAGATGTGCCTGAGCAGCGGCCCTCCCCAGCCCTATCCCAAATCATACTTATTTTGCATAGGATATACCATGGTCATGAAGATTGTTCTCCCAGGGTTAGGTTCATTCATTGCATTCTGGGTATGCTGACCCCTGTGATTTCCCCAAATGTGGGAAACTCAACTGCATTATTTGTGGTAGTGGGGGACTGTGTTTGTGCTTTCCTCTGGTCAGCTCTGGTAAAAGTCAGATTTCTTTGTCTCAGATCTTCCTCTAGCCTTGTTCTTCTTTCGAGAGTTCCCTTGTGCTGCCTCAGTTGGATCTCCTTCACTTGACAGGGGGTGCCCGAGCAGCGACCCTCCCCAGCTCTAGCCCAACTCCTACTTACCTGCCAGGTGAGATACTATGATCATGAAGATGCTTCTCCCAGGGCAAGGCTCACCCATTGCACTCTGGGTGTGCTGCCCCTGCGATTTCCCCAAATGTGGGAAACTTGACTGCATAATTTGTGTTTCCCCTGGTCGGCTCTCATATAATTCAGATCTCTTTGTCTCAGGTCTCTCTCCAGCCTAGTTTGCTGTCTGTTTCCACTTCTTTTTTCTTGAGCCCCTCCCTTCTATACCCTTGTGCACTATCCTGACTTCTCCCATCTGCTTACTTTGTGCCTTCCAACGCACAATGCAAACTACAGGTAGTGCTGCAGGGCCCACACCCTTTTACTTGCTTTACAGAGCAGCTCTGGAGCTGTTACAGTGCCCAGCTGCTGCAAGAAATCAGCTTGAATGCTTCAGGGGCTGGGGCATAGCCAACATGAGCCCCACACCGAAGGAGGGTGGAGGTGTTTAATGCGAACTAGGGGTCATCCAAGCGCCGCAAAAGGCCGCCATGCCCTGCACACCCCTTTTTTCTTTTCATATGCAGACGAGGGTTGAAGCCAACTTTGACCCACTGCTTGGATGACATCACCATAAGCAAATCCATCTGCTGCAGGCCTTCCCCCAGGAATGCTTGCACTAGTAGTTGCATTTGGTTCGTTGTTTGGGGGTGCTTCAGTTTTAGGCAGCCTTCTGCCCTCCCATGTTCATCTGAAAATATGTGTTCTCCCTGCAGTTGTTGTCCCCAGATGAGAGTTCCCTTGTGCTGCCTCAGTTGAATCTCCTTTACTTGACAGAGATGTGCCTGAGCAGCGGCCCTCCCCAGCCCTATCCCAAATCATACTTATTTTGCATAGGAGATACCTTGGTCATGAAGATTGTTCTCCCAGGGTGAGGTTCATTCATTGCATTCTGGGTATGCTGACCCCTGTGATTTCCCCAAATGTGGGAAACTCGACTGCATTATTTGTGGTAGTGGGGGACTGTGTTTGTGCTTTCCTCTGGTCAGCTCTGGTAAAAGTCAGATTTCTTTGTCTCAGATCTTCCTCTAGCCTTGTTCTTCTTTCGAGAGTTCCCTTGTGCTGCCTCAGTTGGATCTCCTTCACTTGACAGGGGGTGCCCAAGCAGCAATCCTCCACAGCTCTAGCCCAACTCCTACTTACCTGCCAGGTGAGATACTATGATCTTCACTGTTAGGGCAATCAGGATGTGGAATTCCCTGCCAGGGAAGGTGGTAATGGCGGACTCTGTAATTGGATTTAAAAAAGGAATGGATACATTTCTGAATGAAAAAGCTATCCAAGGTTATAATACTTAAAATATCAACATGGTTAATCCGGGGGTAACATGAGTTGTAGTAGTTAACTAGTCATAAAACATTATTCAGCAAGTATGTAGAATCATCACAACTTAAAACAGGTTGAACACGATGGGCAATTTGCCTCTTTTCAACCTCAAAAACTATATTACTATATGTTACTATATTACTATGTTACTGTAGTATACAGAACACCACAATGTAATGAGCAGTGATAGTGAGCACTGATGAGGATACTAGAACTGACACTGAGCAGCAAGATGCAGCACTGGACTATTAGTAATGTACTGTAGTATGCTGAGCACCACAATGCAGCACAAGACAATGAGCAGTGATACTGAGCACTGATGAGGATACTACTGAGAACTGACACTGAGCAGGAGAGACACACTACTAGTATTACTGAGCAGCAATAAGTAACCACTGATACTGAGCACTGATATTGAGATTTCCACTGAGAGAACATAGCCACGTCCTCTCCGCTCCCTCTTCAATGCACGAGTAAAAATGGCGGCAACGCGCAGCTCTTTATATGAAATCCGAATCTCGCGAGAATCCGACAGCGGGATGATGACATTTTCCCTTGTTCAGGTTTTCCGAGTCAGGCGGGAACAACCGAGCCTGCCTCGGACCAGTGTAAACCACGTGGAGTTCGTGGGGAATTCGGTTCTCGGAGAACCGAACCCGCTCCTCTCTACCTTATACCCATATATTTTTTTATTTTCAATCTAAGCCCCTGCAGTTTTCTGTAAGCATCTGCTTCGCTATGATGATCAACAAGTCACAAGGGCAAACACTCAGGGCTTGAGGCGTAGATCTTAGGACCAGCTGCTACAAGCATGGCAGAGGTGTCACTATCACTGGTGACACCCAGAGAGGTGGCGAAGGAGATTGTAATGCAGTGCGCGCAGATAAGCAGCGCAATGGTAAAAAGGAGGCATGGTTTCATAGGTAGGGGCGTGGCCTGGTGGCCTGAATCTACATTTTGTTGCTCCGGGTGTCCCGGGGGTTGGGGGCTGCACCCGGGGACTAGTGTGTGAGCGGTGCTGGCTCCTGCACAGTGACAGGACATGGCCACCCAGCATGACGCCTCCCTTCTTGACCAATCTGTAATTGCAGTCGCACTGCAGTTCAGCGTGATCATAAAAAATGGTGTAGCCTCCTGCTGGTGCAGACTGTATGTGCGCGCAGGAAGCCGCCACCATTTTTGTGATCACAGCGGCTGAATGTGATGTCATACAGCCGCTGTGACCACGCCCCCTGTGTCTCCTCCGTTGCAGACCCCATTTTGAAGCCTTGCCCCCGCACCGCTCCATCCCTGACTTGGAAATGGAGTGTTGCTGACCCCCCTCTCCCCCCCTGCCCCGATTGACAGGCAGAGGCGATCGCATTCTCTGCGGGGTGCCGCAGAAAATGCAGGCACATGCGTATGCTCTTAGCAATTTTTGCAGTTGGATCGCTTACTGTGATTGCAATCCAACCTGAATCAGGCCCTATTACCTATCACAATGCGCTGCGGGCAGTACAAAATTGGTTTAATATGGGAGAAAAAAACCCAGACCTGTGCTCCTTAACTGTACCTGGTGGCTCGTGGAGCGGCTGCCCAGTAATCAGTGTCCACGCCAGTGCGCACACGGTCCACCCCCTACGGCCACGCTCCCCTTCATCAGCGGCCTCGTGATCCGGAAGGGCGGTGCGTGTGTGACTGACCTTAGGAAGAAACCGGAGCCTCCGCTGCAGTGACCCAGCAACCAGGGCACGGGAGTATACAGCGCCGCTGGGAGTGATGAAGCTGCAGTAAAGATGTCTATTAGACCTAGCCTGCTGCAGCCCTTGTAGATTCTCATAAAAAAAGTTCTTATTTTCTTGTCAAAATTAATAGCTAAGAATAGGCTGCCTGAGGCAGGCCCCTGTTAAGTGGCCTGCTACTGAAGGCACCAACTACAAACTGAGCTCCCTGTTCATGGAAGCGGGGTTATAGAGGAGAATGCGCTGAGCATCTTGGGAACAGTCAAAAGCTTTGAGCCGGTTGGTGCCTCAGATCAAGATCCTACTCTACACCCCAATGTGAATCCTTGTGGAGTCCAGTGTACCCCACAGAAGAAATTAATGTGTCACACCCATTGGCAGCAACCTTAGAATAGCTGCTGACGGGCACAATTGAGAAAGGAAGGGGGGGGGACATTTGAATCCAGCACATAGATGCAATTCAAATATGTAATTTGAACCTTCCTATTTTAAAATATAATGGATGAACTTCACCCTGTGATAACAATCTTCATGATATAGAGATCTCATATGCAAAATAAGTATGAGTTGGGATAGGGCTGGGGAGGGTGGCTGCTCGGGCAAGCCCCTCCCCCGTCAAGTTAAGGAGATTCAACTGAGGAAGCACAAGGGAACTCTCGTCTGGGGACAACAACTGCAGGGAGACCACATTTTTTCAGATGAACATGGGAGGGCGGAAGGCTGCCTAATACTGAAGCACCATCAAATATCAAACCATATGCAATAACTAGTACAAGCATTCCTGGGGGAAGGTCTGCAGGAGACGAATTTGCATACGGTGATGTCATCCAAGCAGTGGGCCAAAGTTGGCTGGAACCCTCATCTGCATATGAAAAGAGAAAAGGGTTATGCAGGGCATGGCGGCCTATTGCGGCGCTTGGATGACCCCTAGTTCGCATTAAACACCTCCACCCTCCTTCGGTGTGGGGCTCATGTTGGCTATGCCCCAGCCCCTGAAGCATTCAAGCTGATTTCTTGCAGCAGCTGGGCACTGTAACAGCTCCAGAGCTGCTCTGTAAGGCAAATAAAAGGGTGTGGGCCCTGCAGCACTACCTGTAGTTCGCATTGTGCGTTGGAAGGCACAAAGTAAGCAGACGGGAGAAGTCAGGATAGTGCGCAAGGGCATAGAAGGGAGCGGCTCAAGAAAAGAGAAGTGGAAACAGACAGCAAACTAGGCTGGAGAGAGACCTGAGACAAAGAGATCTGAATTATACGAGAGCCGACCAGGGGAAACACAAATTATGCAGTCAAGTTTCCCATATTTGGGGAAATCGCAGGGGCAGCACACCCAGAGTGCAATGGTTGAGCCTTGCCCTGGGAGAAGCACCTTCAAGATCATAGTATCTCACCTGGCAGGTAAGTAGGAGTTGGGCTAGAGCTGGGGAGGGTCGCTGCTCGGGCACCCCCCTGTCAAGTGAAGGAGATCCAACTGAGGCAGCACAATGGAACTCTCGAAAGAAGAACAAAGCTAGAGGAAGATCTGAGACAAAGAAATCTGACTTTTACCAGAGCTGACCAGCGGAAAACACAAACACAGTCCCCAACTACCACAAATAATGCAGGCGAGTTTCCCACATTTGGGTAAATCACAGGGGTCAGCATACCCAGAATGCAATGAATGAACCTCACCCTGGGTGAACAATTTTCATGACCATGGTGTCTCCTATGCAAAATAAGTATGATTTGGGATAGGGCTGGGGAGGGCCGCTGCTCAGGCACATCTCTGTCAAGTAAAGGAGATTCAACTGAGGCAGCACAAGGGAACTCTCATATGGGGACAACAACTGCAGTGAGAACACATATTTTCAGATGAACATGGGAGGGCAGAAGGCTGCCTAATACTGAAGCACCCCCAAACAACAAACCAAATGCAACAACTAGTGCAAGCATTCCTGGGGGAAGGCCTGCAGCAGATGGATTTGCATATGGTGATGTTATCCAAGCAGTGGGTCAAAGTTGGCTTCAACCCTCATCTGCATATGAAAAGAGAAAAGGGGCGTGCAGGGCATGGCGGCCTTTTGCGGTGCTTGGATGACCCCTAGATCGCATTAAACACCCCCACCCTCCTTTGGTGTGGGGCTCATGTTGGCCATGCCCCATCCCATGAAGCATTCAAGCTGATTTCTTGCAGCAGCTGGGCACTGTAACAGCTCCAGAGCTGCTCTGTAAGGCAAGTAAAAGGGTGTGGGCCCTGCAGCACTACCTGTAGTTTGCATTGTGCATTGGAAGGCACAAAGTAAGCAGACGGGAGGAGAAGTCAGGATAGTCCACAAGGGTATAGAAGGGAGGGGCTCAAGAAAAAAGAAGTGGAAACAGAGAGCAAACTAGGCTGGAGAGAGACCTGAGACAAAGAGATCTGAATTATACGAGAGCCGACCAGAGGAAACACAAATTATGCAGTCAAGTGTCCCACATTTGGGGAAATCGTAGGAGCAGCACACCCAGTGTGCAATGGGTGAGCCTTGCCCTGGGAGAAGCACCTTCCTGATTATAGTATCTCACCTGGGTGTGCTGCCCCTGCGATTTCCCCAAATGTGGGAAACTTGACTGCATAATTTGTGTTTCCCCTGGTCGGCTCTCATATAATTCAGATCTCTTTGTCTCAGGTCTCTCTCCAGCCTAGTTTGCTGTCTGTTTCCACTTCTTTTTTCTTGAGCCCCTCCCTTCTATACCCTTGTGGACTATCCTGACTTCTCCTCCTGTCTGCTTACTTTGTGCCTTCCAATGCACAATGCAAACTACAGGTAGTGCTGCAGGGCCCACACCCTTTTACTTGCCTTACAGAGCAGCTCTGGAGCTGTTACAGTGCCAAGCTGCTGCAAGAAATCAGCTTGAATGCTTCAGGGGCTGGGGCATGGCCAACATGAGCCCCACACCGAAGGAGGGTGGGGGTGTTTAATGCGAACTAAGGGTCATCCAAGCGCCGCAAAAGGCCGCCATGCCCTGCATACCCCTTTTCTCTTTTCATATGCAGATGAGGGTTCCAGCCAACTTTGGCCCACTGCTTGGATGACATCACTATATGCATATCCGTCTTCTGCAGACCTTCCCCCAGGAATGCTTGTACTAGTTGTTGCATTTGGTTTGTTGTTTGGGGGTGCTTCAGTATTAGGCAGCCTTCTGCCCTCCCATGTTCATCTGAAAATATGTGTTCTCACTGCAGTTGTTGTCCCCAGATGAGAGTTCCCTTGTGCTGCCTCAGTTGAATCTCCTTTACTCTAAAACTTGTAAAACTTAGCAAAAGTGTTTACTAAATAGCTGCTCGGCAAAGTTGCAATGCCGAGACTCCCCGACCAGCTGCCCAGGATGAACCCACCTTTCTAGTAGAATGGGTCTTCACCTAATTCAGTAACGGCAATCCTGCCGTGGAATGAGCATGCTGAATCTTACCACAGATCCAGCGCATAATTGTCTACATGGAAGCAGGACACCCAATCCTGTTGGGAGCATACAGGACAAACAGAGCCTCTGTTTTCCTAATCTGAACCGTTCTGGTGACATAAATTTTCAAAGTTCTGACCACAGCCAGAGACTTTGACTCAACGAAGGTGTCAGTGGCCAAAGGCACCATGTGGAAAGATGAACCACCTTCGGCAGAAATAGTTGACGTGTCCTCAATTCTGCTCTATCTTCATGAAATATCAAATAAAGGCTCTTGTGATACTGCATGGTTTGTACTGTTTTCCATGTGCTCCCAGATCTTTCAAGCAAGAAGCATGGTCAAGAAAGTTCTGTTTGAAAAGAAACAACATTTACTGTCATTGTTATAGAATTTGGGAGAAAAAACAAGAAGAAATCTGCACTGTTGACGCACTGGACAGAATGAATGAATCATAAAATATAACCTTTATTAAGTATGTATTAAAATTGGATAAATATTAATATTATTATCCCAAACTGCAGTGAAACATAAAGGTTAAAATCACAGAACTAACATACATGTGCATAAGAAGAATAAAGAGATGTGAAAAAAAGGTTTAAAAAGCGTGTCCGTGTGTGATTATTTTTGAAGGCACAACCCTGGCGGGGTTGTTTATATAGATATATATGTTGCTAATAATCACTTTCTAGCGTAATGTTATTAAATAGCTGTTAGTATCTATGTCGTCAGGTACCACTGGGTCGTATCCTATATACTCCTGTGGGAAACTTGACTGCATAATTTGTGTTTCCCCTGGTCGGCTCTCGTATAATTCAGATCTCTTTGTCTCAGGTCTCTCTCCAGCCTAGTTTGCTGTCTGTTTCCACTTCTCTTTTCTTGAGCCGCTGCCTTCTATGCCCTTGTGCACTCTCCAGACTTCTCCTGTCTGCTTACTTTGTGCCTTCCAACGCACAATGCAAACTACAGGTAGTGCTGCAGGGCCCACACCCTTTTACTTGCCTTACAGAGCAGCTCTGGAGCTGTTACAGTGCCCAGCTGCAGCAAGAAATCAGCTTGAATGCTTCAGGGGCTGGGGCATAGCCAACATGAGCCCCACACCGACGGAGGGTGGAGGTGTTTAATGCAAACTAGGGGTCAGCCAAGCGCCGCAAAAGGCCGCCATGCCCTGCATGCCCCTTTTCTCTTTTCATATGCAGACGAGGGTTGAAGCCAACTTTGACCCACTGCTTGGATGACATCACCATATGCAAATCCATCTGCGGCAGGCCTTCCCCCAGGAATGCTTGCACTAGTTGTTGCATTTGGTTTGTTGTTTGGGGGTGCTTCAGTATTAGGCAGCCTTCTGCCCTCCCATGTTCATCTGAAAATATGTGTTCTCCCTGCAGTTGTTGTCCCCAGATGAGAGTTCCCTTGTGCTGCCTCAGTTGAATCTCCTTTACTTGACAGAGATGTGCCTGAGCAGCGGCCCTCCCCAGCCCTATCCCAAATCATACTTATTTTGCATAGGAGATACCATGGTCATGAAGATTGTTCTCCCAGGGTTAGGATCATTCATTGCGTTCTGGGTATGCTGACCTCTGTGATTTCCCCAAATGTGGGAAACTCAACTGCATTATTTGTGGTAGTGGGGGACTGTGTTTGTGCTTTCCTCTGGTCAGCTCTGGTAAAAGTCAGATTTCTTTGTCTCAGATCTTCCTCTAGCCTTGTTCTTCTTTCAAGAGTTCCCTTGTGCTGCCTCAGTTGGATCTCCTTCACTTGACAGGGGGGTGCCCGAGCAGCGACCCTCCCCAGCTCTAGCCCAACTCCTACTTACCTGCCAGGTGAGATACTATGATCATGAAGTTGCTTCTCCCAGGGCAAGGCTCACCCATTGCACTCTGGGTGTGCTGCCCCTGCGATTTCCCCAAATATGGGAAACTTGATTGCATAATTTGTGTTTCCCCTAGTCGGCTCTCATATAATTCAGATCTCTTTGTCTCAGGTCTCTCTCCAGCCTAGTTTGCTGTCTGTTTCCACTTCTTTTTTCTTGAGCCCCTCCCTTCTATACCCTTGTGCACTATCCTGACTTCTCCTCCTGTCTGCTTACTTTGTGCCTTCCGATGCACAATGCAAACTACAGGTAGTGCTGCAGGGCCCACACCCTTTTACTTGCCTTACAGAGCAGCTCTGGAGCTGTTACAGTGCCA
This sequence comes from Pseudophryne corroboree, assembly GCF_028390025.1. Classification (NCBI taxonomy): domain Eukaryota; kingdom Metazoa; phylum Chordata; class Amphibia; order Anura; family Myobatrachidae; genus Pseudophryne; species Pseudophryne corroboree. The sequence goes on from NW_026968313.1 coordinate 24,193, forward strand.
AGCTGCTGCAAGAAATCAGCTTGAATGCTTCAGGGGCTGGGGCATGGCCAACATGAGCCCCACACCGAAGTAGGGTGGGGGTGTTTAATGCGAACTAAGGGTCATCCAAGCGCCGCAAAAGGCCGCCATGCCCTGCATACCCCTTTTCTCTTTTCATATGCAGATGAGGGTTCCAGCCAACTTTGGCCCACTGCTTGGATGACATCACTGTATGCAAATCCGTCTTTTGCAGACCTTCCCCCAGGAATGCTTGTACTAGTTGTTGCATTTGGTTTGTTGTTTGGGGGTGCTTCAGTATTAGGCAGCCTTCTGCCCTCCCATGTTCATCTGAAAATATGTGTTCTCCCGGCAGTTGTTGTCCCCAGATGAGAGTTCCCTTGTGCTGCCTCAGTTGAATCTCCTTTACTTGACAGAGATGTGCCTGAGCAGCGGCCCTCCCCAGCCCTATCCCAAATCATACTTATTTTGCATAGGAGATACCATGGTCATAAAGATTGTTCTCCCAGGGTGAGGTTCATTCATTGCATTCTGGGTATGCTGACCCCTGTGATTTCCCCAAATGTGGGAAACTCAACTGCATTATTTGTGGTAGTGGGGGACTGTGTTTGTGTTTTCCTCTGGTCAGCTCTGGTAAAAGTCAGATTTCTTTGTCTCAGATCTTCCTCTAGCCTTGTTCTTCTTTCGAGAGTTCCATTGTGCTGCCTCAGTTTGATCTCCTTCACTTGACAGGGGGGTACCCGAGCAGCGACCCTCCCCAGCTCTAGCCCAACTCCTACATAACTGCCAGGTGAGATACTATGATCATGAAGGTGCTTCTCCCAGGGCAAGGCTCACCCATTGCACTCTGGGTGTGCTGCTCCTGCGATTTCCCCAAATGTGGGAAACTTGACTGCATAATTTGTGTTTCCCCTGGTCGGCTCTCGTATAATTCAGATCTCTTTGTCTCAGGTCTCTCTCCAGCCTAGTTTGCTGTCTGTTTCCACTTCTCTTTTCTTGAGCCGCTGCCTTCTATGCCCTTGTGCACTCTCCTGACTTCTCCTGTCTGCTTACTTTGTGCCTTCCAACGCACAATGCAAACTACAGGTAGTGCTGCAGGGCCCACACCCTTTTACTTGCCTTTCAGAGCAGCTCTGGAGCTGTTACAGTGCCCAGCTGCTGCAAGAAATCAGCTTGAATGCTTCAGGGGCTGGGGCATAGCCAACATGAGCCCCACACCGACGGAGGGTGGAGGTGTTTAATGCGAACTAAGGGTCATCCAAGCGCCGCAAAAGGCCGCCATGCCCTGCATACCCCTTTTCTCTTTTCATATGCAGATGAGGGTTCCAGCCAACTTTGGCCCACTGCTTGGATGACATCACCGTATGCAAATACGTCTTCTGCAGACCTTCCCCCAGGAATGCTTGTACTAGTTGTTGCATTTGGTTTGTTGTTTGGGGTGCTTCAGTATTAGGCAGCCTTCTGCTCTCCCATGTTCATCTGAAAATATGTGTTCTCCCTGCAGTTGTTGTCCCCAGATGAGAGTTCTCTTGTGCTGCCTCAGTTGAATCTCCTTTACTTGACAGAGATGTGCCTGAGCAGCGGCCCTCCCCAGCCCTATCCCAAATCATACTTATTTTGCATAGGAGATACCATGGTCATGAAGATTGTTCTTCCAGGGTGAGGTTCATTCATTGCATTCTGGGTATGCTGACCCCTGTGATTTCCCCAAATGTGGGAAACTCGACTGCATTATTTGTGGTAGTGGGGGACTGTGTTTGTGCTTTCCTCTGGTCAGCTCTGGTAAAAGTCAGATTTCTTTGTCTCAGATCTTCCTCTAGCCTTGTTCTTTTTTTGAGAGTTTCCTTGTGCTGCCTCAGTTGGATTTCCTTCACTTGACAGGGGGGTGCCCGAGCAGCGACCCTCCCCAGCTCTAGCCCAACTCCTACTTACCTGCCAGGTGAGATACTATGATCAGGAAGGTGCTTCTCCCAGGGCAAGGCTCACCCATTGCACTCTGGGTGTGCTGCTCCTACGATTTCCCCAAATGTGGGACACTTGACTACATAATTTGTGTTTCCTCTGGTCGGCTACTCGTATAATTCAGATCTCTTTGTCTCAGGTCTCTCTCCAGCCTAGTTTGCTGTCTGTTTCCACTTCTCTTTTCTTGAGCCCCTGCCCTTGCCCTTGTGCACTCTCCTGACTTCTCCTGTCTGCTTACTTTGTGCCTTCCAACGCACAATGCAAACTACAGGTAGTGCTGCAGGGCCAACACCCTTTTACTTGCCTTACAGAGCAGCTCTGGAGCTGTTACAGTGCCCAGCTGCTGCAAGAAATCAGCTTGAATGCTTCAGGGGCTGGGGCATAGCCAACATGAGCCCCACACCGACGGAGGGTGGAGGTGTTTAATGCGAACTAAGGGTCATCCAAGCGCCGCAAAAGGCCGCCATGCCCTGCATACCCCTTTTCTCTTTTCATATGCAGATGAGGGTTCCAGCCAACTTTGGCCCACTGCTTGGATGACATCACCGTATGCAAATCCGTCTTCTGCAGACCTTTTCCCAGGAATGCTTGTACTAGTTGTTGCATTTGGTTTGTTGTTTGGGGGTGCTTCAGTATTAGGCAGCCTTCTGCTCTCCCATGTTCATCTGAAAATATGTGTTCTCCCTGCAGTTGTTGTCCCCAGATGAGAGTTCCCTTGTGCTGCCTCAGTTGAATCTCCTTTACTTGACAGAGATGTGCCTGAGCAGCGGCCCTCCCCAGCCCTATCCCAAATCATACTTATTTTGCATAGGAGATACCATTGTCATGAAGATTGTTCTCCCAGGGTGAGGTTCATTCATTGCATTCTGGGTATGCTGACCCCTGTCATTTCCCCAAATGTGGGAAACTCGACTGCATTATTTGTGGTAGTGGGGGACTGTGTTTGTGCTTTCCTCTGGTCAGCTCTGGTAAAAGTCAGATTTCTTTGTCTCAGATCTTCCTCTAGCCTTGTTCTTTTTTCGAGAGTTTCCTTGTGCTGCCTCAGTTGGATCTCCTTCACTTGACAGGGGGGTGCCCGAACAGCGACCCTCCCCAGCTCTAGCCCAACTCCTACTTACCTGCCAGGTGAGATACTATGATCAGGAAGGTGCTTCTCCCAGGGCAAGGCTCACCCAATGCACTCTGGGTGTGCTGCTCCTACGATTTCCCCAAATGTGGGACACTTGATTACATAATTTGTGTTTCCTCTGGTCGGCTCTCGTATAATTCAGATCTCTTTGTCTCAGGTCTCTCTCCAGCCTAGTTTGCTGTCTGTTTCCACTTCTCTTTTCTTGAGCCGCTCCCTTCTATGCCCTTGTGCACTATCCTGACTTCTCCCGTCTGCTTACTTTGTGCCTTCCAACGCACAATGCAAACTACAGGTAGTGCTGCAGGGCCCACACCCTTTTACTTGCTTTACAGAGCAGCTCTGGAGCTGTTACAGTGCCCAGCTGCTGCAAGAAATCAGCTTGAATGCTTCAGGGGCTGGGGCATAGCCAACATGAGCCCCACACCGAAGGAAGGTGGAGGTGTTTAATGCAAACTAGGGGTCATCCAAGCGCCGCAAAAGGCCGCCATGCCCTGCACACCTCTTTTTTATTTTCATATGCAGACGAGGGTTGAAGCCAACTTTGACCCACTGCTTGGATGACATCACCATATGCAAATCCATCTGCTGCAGGCCTTCCCCCAGGAATGCTTGCACTAGTAGTTGCATTTGGTTTGTTGTTTGGGGGTGCTTCAGTGTTAGGCAGCCTTCTGCCCTCCCATGTTCATCTGAAAATATGTGTTCTCCCTGCAGTTGTTGTCCCCAGATGAGAGTTCCCTTGTGTTGCCTCAGTTGAATCTCCTTTACTTGACAGAGATGTGCCTGAGCAGCGGCCCTCCCCAGCCCTATCCCAAATCATACTTATTTTGCATAGGAGATACCATGGTCATGAAGATTGTTCTCCCAGGGTGAGGTTCATTCATTGCACTCTGGGTATGCTGACCCCTGTGATTTCCCCAAATGTGGGAAACTCGACTGCATTATTTGTGGTAGTGGGGGACTGCGTTTGTGCTTTCCTCTGGTCAGCTCTGGTAAAAGTCAGATTTCTTTGTCTCAGATCTTCCTCTAGCCTTGTTCTTCTTTCGAGAGTTCCCTTGTGCTGCCTCAGTTGGATCTCCTTCACTTGACAGGGGGTGCCCGAGCAGCAATCCTCCACAGCTCTAGCCCAACTCCTACTTACCTGCCAGGTGAGATACTATGATGTTCACTGTTAGGGCAATCAGGATGTGGAATTCCCTGCCAGGGAAGGTGGTAATGGCGGACTCTGTAATTGGATTTAAAAAAGGAATGGATACATTTCTGAATGAAAAAGCTATCCAAGGTTATAATACTTAAAATATCAACATGGTTAATCCGGGGGTAACATGAGTTATAGTAGCTAACTAGTCATAAAACATTATTCAGCAAGTATGTAGAATCATCACAACTTAAAACAGGTTGAACACGATGGGCAATTTGCCTCTATTCAACCTCAAAAACTATGTTACTATATGTTACTATATTACTATGTTACTGTAGTATACAGAACACCACAATGTAATGAGCAGTGATAGTGAGCACTGATGAGGATACTAGAACTGACACTGAGCAGCAAGATGCAGCACTGGACTATTAGTAATGTACTGTAGTATGCTGAGCACCACAATGCAGCACAAGACAATGAGCAGTGATACTGAGCACTGATGAGGATACTACTGAGAACTGACACTGAGCAGGAGAGACACACTACTAGTATTACTGAGCAGCAATAAGTAACCACTGATACTGAGCACTGATATTGAGATTTCCACTGAGAGAACATAGCCACGTCCTCTCCGCTCTCTCTTCAATGCTCGAGTAAAAATGGCGGCAACGCGCAGCTCTTTATATGGAATCCGAATCTCGAGAGAATCCGACAGCGGGATGATGACATTTTCCCTTGTTCAGGTTTTCCGAGTCAGGCGGGAACAACCGAGCCTGCCTCGGACCAGTGTAAACCACGTGGAGTTCGTGGGGAATTCGGTTCTCGGAGAACCGAACCCGCTCCTCTCTACCTTATACCCATCAATTTTTTTATTTTCAATCTAAGCCCCTGCAGTTTTCTGTAAGCATCTGCTTCGCTATGATGATCAACAAGTCACAAGGGCAAACACTCAGGGCTTGAGGCGTAGATCTTAGGACCAGCTGCTACAAGCATGGCAGAGGTGTCACTATCACTGGTGACACCCAGAGAGGTGGCGAAGGAGATTGTAATGCAGTGCGCGCAGATAAGCAGCGCAATGGTAAAAAGGAGGCATGGTTTCATAGGTAGGGGCGTGGCCTGGTGGCCTGAATCTACATTTTGTTGCTCCGGGTGTCCCGGGGGTTGGGGGCTGCACCCGGGGACTAGTATGTGTGCGGTGCTGGCTCCTGCACAGTGACAGGGCATGGCCACCCAGCATGACACCTCCATTCTTGACCATGCTGTAATTGCAGTCGCACTGCAGTTCAGCGTGATCATAATAAATGGTGTAGCCTCCTGCTGGTGCAGACTGTATGTGCGCGCAGGAAGCCGCCACCATTTTTGTGATCACAGCGGCTGAATGTGATGTCATACAGCCGCTGTGACCACGCCCCCTGTGTCTCCTCCGTTGCAGACCCCATTTTGAAGCCTTGCCCCCGCACCGCTCCATCCCTGACTTGGAAATGGAGTGTTGCTGACCCCCCTCTCCCCCCCCTCGCCCCGATTGACAGGCAGAGGCGATCGCATTCTCTGCGGGGTGCCGCAGAAAATGCAGGCACATGCGTATGCTGTTAGCAATTTTTGCAGTTGGATCGCTTATTGTGATTGCATTCCAACCTGAATCAGGCCCTATTACCTATCACAATGCGCTGCGGGCAGTACAAAATTGGGTTAATATAGGAGTAAAACTCCCAGACCTGTGCTCCTTAACTGTACCTGGTGGCTAGTGGAGCGGCTGCCCAGTAATCAGTGTCCACGCCAGTGCGCACACGGTCCACCCCCTACGGCCACGCTCCCCTTCATCAGCGGCCTCGTGATCCGGAAGGGCGGTGTGTGTGTGACTGACCTTAGGAAGAAACTGGAGCCTCCGCTGCAGTGACCCAGCAACCAGGGCACGGGAGTATACAGCGCCGCTGGGAGTGATGAAGCTGCAGTAAAGATGTCTATTAGACCTAGCCTGCTGCAGCCCTTGTAGATTCTCATAAAACAAGTTCTTCTTTTCTTGTCAAAATTAATAGCTAAGAATAGGCTGCCTGAGGCAGGCCCCTGTTAAGTGGCCTGCTACTGAAGGCACCAACTACAAACTGAGCTCCCTGTTCATGGAAGCGGGGTTATAGAGGAGGATGCGCTGAGCATCTTGGGAACAGTCAAAAGCTTTGAGCCGGTTGGTGCCTCAGATCAAGATCCTACTCTACACCCCAATGTGAATCCTTGTGGAGTCCAGTGTACCCCACAGAAGAAATTAATGTGTCACACCCATTGGCAGCAACCTTAGAATAGCTGCTGACGGGCACAATTGAGAAAGGAAAGGGGGGGGGGGACATTTGAATCCAGCACATAGATGCAATTCAAATATGTAATTTGTACCTTCCTATTTTAAAATATAATGGATGAACCTCACCCTGTGAGAACAATCTTCATGATCAAGAGATCTCATATGCAAAATAAGTATGAGTTGGGATAGGGCTGGGGAGGGTGGCTGCTCGGGCAGCCCCTCCCCCGTCAAGTTAAGGAGATTCAACTGAGGACGCACAAGGGAACTCTCGTCTGGGGACAACAACTGCAGGGAGACCACATCTGTTCAGATGAACATGGGAGGGTGGAAGGCTGCCTAATATTGAAGCACCATCAAATATCAAACCATATGCAACAACTAGTACAAGCATTCCTGGGGGAAGGTCTGCAGAAGACGGATTTGCATACGGTGATGTCATCCAAGATGTGGGCCAAAGTTGGCTGGAACCCTCATCTGCATATGAAAAGAGAAAAGGGGCATGCAGGGCATGGCGGCCTTTTGCGGTGCTTGGATGACCCCTAGTTCGCATTAAACACCCCCACCCTCCTTTGGTGTGGGGCTCATGTTGGCCATGCCCCATCCCCTGAAGCATTCAAGCTGATTTCTTGCAGCAGCTGGGCACTGTAACAGCTCCAGAGCTGTTCTGTAAGGCAAGTAAAAGGGTGTGGGCCCTGCAGCACCACCTGTAGTTCGCATTGTGCGTTGGAAGGCACAAAGTAAGCAGACGGGAGGAGAAGTCAGGATAGTGCGCAAGGGCATCCTTTTCTCTTAGTCCGTAGAGGATGCTGGGGTCACATTAAGAACCATGGGGTATAGACGGGATCCGCAAGAGACATGGGCACTTTAAGACTTTCAAAGGGTGTGAACTGGCTCCTCCCTCTATGCCCCTCCTCCAGACTCCAGTTATAGGAACTGTGCCCAGGGAGACGGACATTTCGAGGAAAGGATTTATTGTTAAACTAAGGTGAGCATCTTACCAGCTCACACCTTAAGCATGCCGCAGAACGTGGCATTCAACAGAACACAAGCCAACGGCATGAACAATTGCAGCAAAAAGCTGACCAGAACCATAACATAACATGTGTATAACCACAAGTAATAACTGCAGACACAGTATGGACTGGGACGGGTGCCCAGCATCCTCTACGGACTAAGAGAAAAGGATTTACCGGTAGGTATTAAAATCCTATTTTCTCATACGACCTAGAGGATGCTGGGGTCACATTAAGAACCATGGGGTTATACCAAAGCTCTTGAACGGGTGGGAGAGTGCGTACGACTCTGCAGCACCGAATGACCCAACTTGAGGTTATCATCAGCCAAGGTATCAAACTTGTAAAACTTAGCAAAAGTGTTTACTAAATAGCTGCTCGGCAAAGTTGCAATGCCGAGACTCCCCGACCAGCTGCCCAGGATGAACCCACCTTTCTAGTAGAATGGGTCTTCACCTAATTCAGTAACGGCAATCCTGCCATGGAATGAGCATGCTGAATCTTACCACAGATCCAGCGCATAATGGTCTACATGGAAGCAGGACACCCAATCCTGTTGGGAGCATACAGGACAAACAGAGCCTCTGTTTTCCTAATCTGAACCGTTCTGGTGACATAAATTTTCAAAGTTCTGACCACAGCCAGAGACTTTGACTCAACGAAGGTGTCAGTGGCCAAAGGCACCATGTGGAAAGATGAACCACCTTCGGCAGAAATTGTTGACGTGTCCTCAATTCTGCTCTATCTTCATGAAAGATCAAATAAAGGCTCTTGTGATACTGCATGGTTTGTACTGTTTTCCATGTGCTCCCAGATCTTTCAAGCAAGTAGCATGGTCAAGAAAGTTCTGTTTGAAAAGAAACAACATTTACTGTCATTGTTATAGAATTTGGGAGAAAAAACAAGAAGAAATCTGCACTGTTGACGCACTGGACAGAATGAATGAATCATAAAATATAACCTTTATTAAGTATGTATTAAAATTGGATAAATATTAATATTATTATCCCAAACTGCAGTGAAACATAAAGGTTAAAATCACAGAACTAACATACATGTGCATAAGAAGAATAAAGAGATGTGAAAAAAAGGTTTAAAAAGCGTGTCCGTGTGTGATTATTTTTGAAGGCACAACCCTGGCGGGGTTGTTTATATAGATATATATGTTGCTAATAATCACTTTCTAGCGTAATGTTATTAAATAGCTGTTAGTATCTATGTCGTCAGGTACCACTGGGTCGTATCCTATATACTCCCTTCACTCAATAGGGGTTACCTCCCGGGAAGCCATCCCCATTGGCGAATTTGTGGGGGTGATTGAGTATAACCGGTAAGCTAACCTCCAATTTGTGGGGTGCTTAGGTAGATGGGGATCACTTATTTCTCTGTGTCCCCTAAGACTATATTCCTAAATTCAATACCACAGGGGGATAGCTTTCTATATCGGATAAGGAATCACTTGATAGGGAAATCTCTATGCATCATGGAAAGATCATATTTATTAATATCCAAACTAAAAAAATGATGAATAGCTTTAATTTAGCTGTTTAGATATAGTTAATTGGCGAGATATACCAACAGGTGCGGTTGCCTTAAGGAATATGGCAATTCCAATATAAATAGCAGCCCTCCTTCATATAATCAGCCAGATCTTATTAAATCTGGTCCAGATATAGCCGTTCAGATATACTTAATTGACAACATATATCAATCGGTGGGGTTGCCTTAAGGAATATAGCAATTCCAATTCTCATATAAATAGCAACCTTCCTTCATATATTCAGCCAGATCTTATTTAATCTGATCTAGGCGTAGGCAATAATGCTTTCCTTAGAGGTATAGCCACCTCAATTCTTATTAGGAAGCAAAGTGTCTGTCATAATGGTTTATCCAATTCATCTAAGAAATAATATATTCCATGTGTCAGAGATTCATTACTCTCTATTTACACTGTTAAAGAGTTAATTCTTATTATGTTACAGTGTAATGAAATTATCATATAGGGAGATGTGGCAATTCCATGTGCTATATATATAATAACCCTTAGTGGTCCAGATTCCACAATGAGGGATTTTCTTATAAACCGCTGAAACACACAGCTGTTTGACTGACTTCCAAATATATCTATCTCACTTTGTAACAGTCTTATGATAGAGAAACTGTTACATATTCGGTCACTTAGTTATCTAAAGGTAAACAGACTCAGTGTGAGGGTAATATAATATATCAAATGCGCTGTCAATAATCGTGGTAACTGGTGTAATAATGTGGTATATTGAGTATGCTAGTAAGGCATATAACTGCTCTCCAGCCTTTAAGTGTTACCAATCAATTTGTTACACTGTAAAGGATTTATGGTGTCCTGTTAGGACATGCAGCTGCTAGGCTGACTCAAAGATTTATCCATTTGTAACAATGATGTAACAGTTATATACATGTTACTGGTATTACATAGAAATAGTATGACACAGGCCAGCAGTCCCATGTGTCTAGATTCCACAATAGGAGATTTTCTTTGTCTTATAAACTGCTGGAACACACAGCTGCTAGACTGACTTCAAATATATATATTACTTTGTAACAGTCTTATAGTAAAGAGACTGTTACACACTGTCATTTAGTTATCTCAAGGTTAGCAGATTCTGTGTGAGGATAGTGTTCTGTTAGAACATGCAGCTGCTAGGCTGACTCATAGAAAATGTATCCATTTGTAACAAATGACACATACAGCATTAAATTAATATCTATAGCAGCCCATGTGACATCTCTACTCTTATCATAATTGTCTGGTTATTGCCAATCTGGACAGCAGGAGTGATATATATTCACTAGTCCCAATATCCCATCATATAAATATACCCACACTGATATACTTTCTTATCAAGAGTTATTAGTAGCTATCTGTATGCACTTTAGACATTGTATCTGCTAAGTGACATCATATCTAGTGTATTCCTTTCTTATAGCTCAGCTTCTATTCCCTATTAGTGGAGACTAACAGCTAACATCATAATCATATATTTTTGTTTTATAACATTTCACATGAGTCAAATACACGCGGACACGCCGTGCCCTACACGTGTGTTTCACTGCATCTATGGCAACTTACATTAAAGCTAACAAGAAAGCACACTCGTTCTGTCTTTAAACTGATAAAAGAAACCCCAATAATATGGGGCATGCAAAAATTGAGATAAAACTCAGTTTTGCTCCTCTCCACGGAAATCTTTAATAAAAGGCGAAATATTTGTTAGTTCTGAAGAGAAACCAGAGCATGACCAAGATTCCACCTGTCGCCTGAGTGCCATGCCAGCAGTTCTCATTGAGCTCAAAGTGAGCACCCAATTTGAAAGAAAGATAGCAGATTTCTCACCAGGCTTCCCCTAGCTATAAACATGGTTTGTACTCTTTTCCATGTGTTCCCAGATCTTTCAAGCAATTAGTATAGTCAAGAAAGTTCTGTTTGAAAAGAAACAAACATTTACTGTCATTTCTATGCAAATGAGCTTACATTAAAGCACACTCGTTCTATCTTTAAACAGATAAAATAAAACCCCAATAAGATGGGGAATGCAAAATTTGAGATAAAACTCAGTTTTGCTCCTCTCCACGGAAATCTTTAGTAAAAGGCGAAAGATTTGTTCGTTCTGAAGAGAAACCAGAGCATGACCAAGATTCCACCTGTCGCCTGAGTGCCATGCCAGCAGTCCTCATTCAGCTCAAAGTGAGCACCCAATTTGAAAGAAAGAAAGCAGATTTCTCACCAGGCTTCCCCTTGCTATAAGCATGGTTTTTACTCTTTTCCATGTGCTCCCAGATCTTTCAAGCAAGTAGCATGGTCAAGAAAGTTCTGTTTGAAAAGAAACAGACATTTACTGTCATTGTTATACAAATAAACTTACATTAAAGCCAACAAGAAAGCACACTCATTCTGTCCTTAAACTGATAAAAGAAACCCCAATAATATGGGGCATGCAAAAATTGAGATAAAACTCAGTTTTGCTCCTCTCCACGGAAATCTTTAATAAATGGCGAAAGATTTGTTCATTCTGAAGAGAAACCAGAGCATGACCAAGATTCCACCTGTCGCCTGAGTGCCATGCCAGCAGTCCTCATTCAGATCAAAGTGAGCGCCCAATTTGAAAGAAAGCAGATTTCTCACCTGGCTTCTCCTTGCTATAAGCATGGTTTGTACTGTATTCCATGTGCTCCCAGATCTTTCAAGCAAGTAGCATGGTCAAGAAAGTTCTGTTTGAAAAGAAACAAACATTTACTGTAATTTCTATGCAAATGAGCTTTCATTAAAGCACACTCATTCTATCTTTAAACCGATAAAAGAAAATCCAAAAAGATGGGGCATGCAAAAATTGAGGTAAAACTCAGTTTTGCTCCTCTCCACGGAAATCTTTAGTAAAAGGCGAAAGATTTGTTCGTTCTGAAGAGAAGCCAGAGCATGACCAAGATTTTCATCTGAAAATATGTGTTCTCCCTGCAGTTGTTGTCCCCAGATGAGAGTTCCCTTGTGCTGCCTCAGTTGAATCTCCTTTACTTGACAGAGATGTGCCTGAGCAGCGGCCCTCCCCAGCCCTATCCCAAATCATACTTATTTTGCATAGGAGATACCATGGTCATGAAGATTGTTCTCCCAGGGTGAGGTTCATTCATTGCATTCTGGGTATGCTGACCCCTGTGATTTCCCCAATGTGGGAAACTCGACTGCATTATTTGTGGTAGTGGGGGACTGTGTTTGTGCTTTCCTCTGGTCAGCTCTGGTAAAAGTCAGATTTCTTTGTCTCAGATCTTCCTCTAGCCTTGTTCTTCTTTCGAGAGTTCCCTTGTGCTGCCTCAGTTGGATCTCCTTCACTTGACAGGGGGTGCCCGAGCAGCAATCCTCCACAGCTCTAGCCCAACTCCTACTTATCTGCCAGGTGAGATACTATGATCTTCACTGTTAGGGCAATCAGGATGTGGAATTCCCTGCCAGGGAAGGTGGTAATGGCGGACTCTGTAATTGGATTTAAAAAAGGAATGGATACATTTCTGAATGAAAAAGCTATCTAAGGTTATAATACTTAAAATATCAACATGGTTAATCCGGGGGTAACATGAGTTATAGTAGCTAACTAGTCATAAAACATTATTCAGCAAGTATGTAGAATCATCACAACTTAAAACAGGTTGAACACGATGGGCAATTTGCCTCTATTCAACCTCAAAAACTATGTTACTATATGTTACTATATTACTATGTTACTGTAGTATACAGAAAACCAAAATGCAATGAACAGTGATAGTGAGCACTGATGAGGATACTAGAACTGACACTGAGCAGCAAGATGCAGCACTGGACTATTAGTAATGTACTGTAGTATGCTGAGCACCACAATGCAGCACAAGACAATGAGCAGTGATACTGAGCACTGATGAGGATACTACTGAGAACTGACACTGAGCAGGAGAGACACACTACTAGTATTACTGAGCAGCAATAAGTAACCACTGATACTGAGCACTGATATTGAGATTTCCACTGAGAGAACATAGCCACGTCCATTCCGCTCTCTCTTCAATGCACGAGTAAAAATGGCGGCAACGCGCAGCTCTTTATATGGAATCCGAATCTCGCGAGAATCCGACAGCGGGATGATGACATTTTCCCTTGTTCAGGTTTTGCGAGTCAGGCGGGAACAACCGAGCCTGCCTCGGACCAGTGTAAACAACGTGGAGTTCGTGGGGAATTCGGTTCTCGGAGAACCGAACCCGCTCCTCTCTACCTTATACCAATCAATTTTTTTATTTTCAATCTAAGCCCCTGCAGTTTTCTGTAAGCATCTGCTTCGCTATGATGATCAACAAGTCACAAGGGCAAACACTCAGGGCTTGAGGCGTAGATCTTAGGACCAGCTGCTACAAGCATGGCAGAGGTGTCACTATCACTGGTGACACCCAGAGAGGTGGCGAGGGAGATTGTAATGCAGTGCGCGCAGATAAGCAGCGCAATGGTAAAAAGGAGGCATGGTTTCATAGGTAGGGGCGTGGCCTGGTGGCCTGAATCTACATTTTGTTGCTCCGGGTGTCCCGGGGGTTGGGGGCTGCACCCGGGGACTAGTGTGTGAGCGGTGCTGGCTCCTGCACAGTGAAAGGGCATGGCCACCCAGCATGACGCCTCCCTTCTTGACCATGCTGTAATTGCAGTCGCACTGCAGTTCAGCGTGATCATAAAAAATGGTGTAGCCTCCTGCTGGTGCAGACTGTATGTGCGCGCAGGAAGCCGCCACCATTTTTGTGATCACAGCGGCTGAATGTGATGTCATACAGCCGCTGTGACCACGCCCCCTGTGTCTACTCCGTTGCAGACCCCATTTTGAAGCCTTGCCCCCGCACCGCTCCATCCCTGACTTGGAAATGGAGTGTTGCTGACCCACCTATCCCCCCCCGCCCCGATTGACAGGCAGAGGCGATCGCATTCTCTGCGGGGTGCCGCAGAAAATGCAGGCACATGCGTATGCTCTTAGCAATTTTTGCAGTTGGATCGCTTATTGTGATTGCAATCCAACCTGAATCAGGCCCTATTACCTATCACAATGCGCTGCGGGCAGTACAAAATTGGGTTAATATAGGAGAAAAACCCCCAGACCTGTGCTCCTTAACTGTACCTGGTGGCTAGTGGAGCGGCTGCCCAGTAATCAGTGTCCACGCCAGTGCGCACACGGTCCACCCCCTACGGCCACGCTCCCCTTCATCAGCGGCCTCGTGATCCGGAAGGGTGGTGTGTGTGTGACTGACCTTAGGATGAAACCGGACCCTCCGCTGCAGTGACCCAGCAACCAGGGCACGGGTGTATACAGCGCCGCTGGGAGTGATGAAGCTGCAGTAAAGATGTCTATTAGACCTAGCCTGCTGCAGCCCTTGTAGATTCTCATAAAACAAGTTCTTCTTTTCTTGTCAAAATTTATAGCTAAGAATAGGCTGCCTGAGGCAGGCCCCTGTTAAGTGGCCTGCTACTGAAGGCACCAACTACAAACTGAGCTCCCTGTTCATGGAAGCGGGGTTATAGAGGAGAATGCACTGAGCATCTTGGGAACAGTCAAAAGCTTTGAGCCGGTTGGTGCCTCAGATCAAGATCCTACTCTACACCCCAATGTGAATCCTTGTGGAGTCCAGTGTACCCCACAGAAGAAATTAATGTGTCACACCCATTGGCAGCAACCTTAGAATAGCTGCTGACGGGCACAATTGAGAAAGGAAGGGGGGGGGGGGACATTTGAATCCAGCACATAAATGCAATTCAAATATGTAATTTGTACCTTCCTATTTTAAAATATAATGGATGAACCTCACCCTGTGAGAACAATCTTCATGATCAAGAGATCTCATATGCAAACTAAGTATGAGTTGGGATAGGGCTGGGGAGGGTGGCTGCTCGGGCAGCCCCTCCCCCGTCAAGTTAAGGAGATTCAACTGAGGAAGCACAAGGGAACTCTCGTCTGGGGACAACAACTGCAGGGAGACCACATCTTTTCAGATGAACATGGGAGGGCGGAAGGCTGCCTAATACTGAAGCACCATCAAATATCAAACCATATGCAACATCTAGTACAAGCCTTCCTGGGGGAAGGTCTGCAGCAGACGGATTTGCATACAGTGATGTTATTCAAGCAGTGGGCCAAAGTTGGCTGGAACCCTCATCTGCATATGAAAAGAGAAAAGGGGCGTGCAGGGCATGGCGGCCTTTTGCAGTGCTTGGATGACCCCTAGTTCTCATTAAACACCCCCACCCTCCTTTGGTGTGGGGCTCATGTTGGCCATGCCCCATCCCCTGAAGCATTCAAGCTGATTTCTTGCAGCAGCTGGGCACTGTAACAGCTCCAGAGCTGTTCTGTAAGGCAAGTAAAAGGGTGTGGGCCCTGCAGCACCACCTGTAGTTTGCATTGTGCGTTGGAAGGCACAAAGTAAGCAGACGGGAGGAGAAGTCAGGATAGTGCGCAAGGGCATCCTTTTCTCTTAGTCCGTAGAGGATGCTGGGGTCACATTAAGAACCATGGGGTATAGACGGGATCCGCAAGAGACATGGGCACTTTAAGACTATCAAAGGGTGTGAACTGGCTCCTCCCTCTATGCCCCTCCTCCAGACTCCAGTTATAGGAACTGTGCCCATGGAGACGGACATTTCGAGGAAAGGATTTATTGTTAAACTAAGGTGAGCATCTTACCAGCTCACACCTTAAGCATGCCGCAGAACGTGGCATTCAACAGAACACAAGCCAACGGCATGAATAATTGCAGCAAAAAGCTGACCAGAACCATAACACAACATGTGTATAACCACAAGTAATAACTGCAGACACAGTATGGACTGGGACGGGTGCCCAGCATCCTCTACAGACTAAGAGAAAAGGATTTACCGGTAGGTATTAAAATCCTATTTTCTCATACGACCTAGAGGATGCTGGGGTCACATTAAGAACCATGGGGTTATACCAAAGCTCTTGAACGGGTGGAAGAGTGCGTACGACTCTGCAGCACCGAATGACCCAACTTGAAGTTATCATCGGCCAAGGTATCAAACTTGTAAAACTTAGCAAAAGTGTTTACTAAATAGCTGCTCGGCAAAGTTGCAATGCCGAGACTCCCCGACCTGCTGCCCAGGATGAACCCACCTTTCTAGTAGAATGGGTCTTCACCTAATTCAGTAACGGCAATCCTGCCATGGAATGAGCATGCTGAATCTTACCACAGATCCAGCGCATAATGGTCTACATGGAAGCAGGACACCCAATCCTGTTGGGAGCATACAGGACAAACAGAGCCTCTGTTTTCCTAATCTGAACCGTTCTGGTGACATAAATTTTCAAAGTTCTGACCACAGCCAGAGACTTTGACTCAACGAAGGTGTCAGTGGCCAAAGGCACCATGTGGAAAGATGAACCACCTTCGGCAGAAATTGTTGACGTGTCCTCAATTCTGCTCTATCTTCATGAAAGATCAAATAAAGGCTCTTGTGATACTGCATGGTTTGTACTGTTTTCCATGTGCTCCCAGATCTTTCAAGCAAGTAGCATGGTCAAGAAAGTTCTGTTTGAAAAGAAACAAACATTTACTGTCATTGTTATGCAAATAAACTTACATTAAAGCTAACCAGAAAGCACACTCGTTCTGTCTTTAAACTGATAAAAGAAACCCCAATAATATGGGCATACCTCCCAACTTTGTCGGCTCGCAAAGAGGGACACACGCGCGGCGAAGTCGCACGCGCTCCCAAAAAGGGCGTGGCCTAAGTAAAAAGGGGCATGGCTTCGCGGGAGGACCCGCGATCGCGAGTCACGCCCCCGTTTTCGGCACTGAGGGGGCATGCCCAGCGCTCTGTGAGCCGCTGGCATGCCACCTCTCCCTCTGACTTCAGTGAATAGACGCTGTGCGCACAGCGACTATTCACCGCTGCTCTGCTAAGCAGGGCAGCGACAGACAGAGCCTCCCAACTGTCCTCCCCACCGCGGGACACTGCGGCCCGCAGGTGGGACAGCGGGACAGTCCCCAAAAAACGGGACTGTCCCGCGAAAATCGGGACAGTTGGGAGGTATGATATGGGGCATGCAAAAATTGAGATAAAACTCAGTTTTGCTCCTCTCCATGGAAATCTTTAGTAAAAGGCGATAGATTTGTTCGTTCTGAAGAGAAACCAGAGCATGACCAAGATTCCACCTGTCGCCTGAGTGCCATGCCAGCAGTCCTCATTCAGCTCAAAGTGAGCACCCAATTTGAAAGAAAGAAAGCAGATTTCTCACCAGGCTTCCCCTTGCTATAAACATGGTTTGTACTCTTTTCCATGTGCTCCCAGATCTTTCAAGCAATTAGTATGGTCAAGAAAGTTCTGCTTGAAAAGAAACAGACATTTATTGTCATTGTTATGCAAATAAACTTACATTAAAGCTAACAAGAAAGCACACTCGTTCTGTCTTTAAACTGATAAAAGAAACCCCAATAATATGGGGCATGCAAAAATTTAGATAAAACTCAGTTTTGCTCCTCTCCACGGATAATCTTTAATAAAAGGCGAAAGATTTGTTCATTCTGAAGAGAAACCAGAGCATGACCAAGATTCCACCTGTCGCCTGAGTGCTGTGCCAGCAGTCCTCATTCAGATCAAAGTGAGCGCCCAATTTGAAAGAAAGCAGATTTCTCACCTGGCTTCTCCTTGCTATAAGCATGGTTTGTACTGTATTCCATGTGCTCCCAGATCTTTAAAGCAAGTAGCATGGTCAAGAAAGTTCTGTTTGAACATAAATAAACATTTACTGTCATTTCTATGCAAATGAGCTTACATTAAAGCACACTCATTCTATCTTTAAACCGGTAAAAGAAACCCCAAAAAGATGGGGCATGCAAAAATTGAGATAAAACTCGGTTTTGCTCCTCTCCACGGAAATCTTTAGTAAGAGGCGAAAGATTTGTTCGTTCTGAAGAGAAACCAGAGCATGACCAAGATTTTTATCTGAAAATATGTGTTCTCCCTGCAGTTGTTGTCCCCAGATGAGAGTTCCCTTGTGCTGCCTCAGCTGAATCTCCTTTACTTGACAGAGATGTGCCTGAGCAGCGGCCCTCCCCAGCCCTATCCCAAATCATACTTATTTTGCATAGGCGATACCATGGTCATGAAGATTGTTCTCCCAGGGTGAGGTTCATTCATTGCATTCTGGGTATGCTGACCCCTGTGATTTCCCCAAATGTGGGAAACTCGACTGCATTATTTGTGGTAGTGGGGGACTGTGTTTGTGCTTTCCTCTAGTCAGCTCTGGTAAAAGTCAGATTTATTTGTCTCAGATCTTCCTCTAGCCTTGTTCTTCTTTCGAGAGTTTCCTTGTGCTGCCTAAGTTGGATCTCTTTCACTTGACAGGGGGGTGCCCGAGTAGCGACCCTCCCCAGCTCTAGCCCAACTCCTACTTACCTGCCAGGTGAGATACTATGATCATGAAGGTGCTTCTCCCAGGGCAAGGCTCACCCATTGCACTCTGGGTGTGGTGCCCCTGCGATTTCCCCAAATGTGGGAAGTTTGACTGCATAATTTGTGTTTCCCCTGGTCGGCTCTCGTATAATTCAGATCTCTTTGTCTCAGGTCTCTCTCCAGCCTAGTTTGCTGTCTGTTTCCACTTCTTTTTTCATGAGCCCCTCCCTTTTATACCCTTGTGCACTATCCTGACTTCTCCTCTTGTCTGCTTATTTTGTGCCTTCCAATGCACAATGCAAACTACAGGTAGTGCTGCAGGGCCCACACCCTTTTACTTGCCGTACAGAGCAGCTCTGGAGCTGTTACAGTGCCCAGCTGCTGCAAGAAATCAGCTTGAATGCTTCAGGGGCTGGGGCATAGCCAACATGAGCCCCACACCGAAGGAGGGTGGAGGTGTTTAATGCGAACTAGGGGTCATCCAAGCGCCGCAAAAGGCCGCTATGCCCTGCACGCCCCTTTTCTCTTTTCATATGCAGACGAGGGTTGAAGCCAACTTTGACCCACTGCTTGGATGACATCACCGTATGCAAATCCATCTGCTGCAGGCCTTCCCCCAGGAATGCTTGCACTAGTTGTTGCATTTGGTTTGTTGTTTGGGGGTGCTTCATTATTAGGCAGCCTTCTGCCCTCCCATGTTCATCTGAAAATATGTGTTCTCCCTGCAGTTGTTGTCCCCAGATGAGAGTTCCCTTGTGCTGCCTCAGTTGAATCTCCTTTACTTGACAGAGATGTGCCTGAGCAGCGGCCCTCCCCAGCCCTATCCCAAATCATACTTATTTTGCATAGGAGATACCATGGTCATGAAGATTGTTCTCCCAGGGTGAGGTTCATTCATTGCATTCTGGGTATGCTGACCCCTGTGATTTCCCCAAATGTGGGAAACTCGACTGCATTATTTGTGGTAGTGGGGGACTGTGTTTGTGCTTTCCTCTGGTCAGCTCTGGTAAAAGTCAGATTTATTTGTCTCAGATCTTCCTCTAGCCTTGTTCTTCTTTCGAGAGTTCCCTTGTGCTGCCTCAGTTGAATCTCCTTCACTTGACAGGGGGGTACCCGAGCAGCGACCCTCCCCAGCTCTAGCCCAACTTCTACTTACCTGGCAGGTGAGATACTATGATCATGTAGGTGCTTCTCCCAGGGCAAGGCTCACCCATTGCACTCTGGGTGTGCTGCTCCTGCGATTTCCCCAAATGTGGGAAACTTGACTGCATAATTTGTGTTTCCCCTGGTCGGCTCTCGTATAATTCAGATCTCTTTGTCTCAGGTCTCTCTCCAGCCTAGTTTGCTGTCTGTTTCAACTTCTCTTTTCTTGAGCCGCTCCCTTCTATGCCCTTGCGCACTATCCTGACTTCTCCCGTCTGCTTACTTTGTGCCTTCCAATGCACAATGCAAACTACAGGTAGTGCTGCAGGGCCCACACCCTTTTACTTGCCGTTCAGAGCAGCTCTGGAGCTGTTACAGTGCCCAGCTGCTGCAAGAAATCAGCTTGAATGCTTCAGGGGCTGGGGCATAGCCAACATGAGCCCCACACCGAAGGAGGGTGGAGGTGTTTAATGCGAACTAGGGGTCATCCAAGCGCCGCAAAAGGCCGCCATGCCCTGCACGCCCCTTTTCTCTTTTCATATGCAGACGAGGGTTGAAGCCAACTTTGACCCACTGCTTGGATGACATCACTATATGCAAATCCATCTGCTGCAGGCCTTCCCCCAGGAATGCTTGTACTAGTTGTTGCATTTGGTTTGTTGTTTGGGGGTGCTTCAGTATTAGGCAGCCTTCTGCCCTCCCATGTTCATCTGAAAATATGTGTTCTCCCTGCAGTTGTTGTCCCCAGATGAGAGTTCCCTTGTGCTGCCTCAGTTGAATCTCCTTTACTTGACAGAGATGTGCCTGAGCAGCGGCCCTCCCCAGCCCTATCCCAAATCATACTTATTTTGCATAGGAGATACCATGGTCATGAAGATTGTTCTCCCAGGGTGAGGTTCATTCATTGCATTCCGGGTATGCTGACCCCTGTGATTTCCCCAAATGTGGGAAACTCGACTGCATTATTTGTGGTAGTGGGGGACTGTGTTTGTGCTTTCCTCTGGTCAGCTCTGGTAAAAGTCAGATTTATTTGTCTCAGATCTTCCTCTAGCCTTGTTCTTCTTTCGAGAGTTTCCTTGTGCTGCCTCAGTTGGATCTCTTTCACTTGACAGGGGGGTGCCCGAGCAGCGACCCTCCCCAGCTCTAGCCCAACTCCTACTTACTTGCCAGGTGAGATACTATGATCATGAAGGATCTTCTCCCAGGGCAAGGCTCACCCATTGCACTCTGGGTGTGGTGCCCCTGCGATTTCCCCAAATGTGGGAAGCTTGACTGCATAATTTGTGTTTCCCCTGGTCGGCTCTCGTATAATTCAGATCTCTTTGTCTCAGGTCTCTCTCCAGCCTAGTTTGCTGTCTGTTTCCACTTCTTTTTTCATGAGCCCCTCCCTTTTATACCCTTGTGCACTATCCTGACTTCTCCTCCTGTCTGCTTACTTTGTGCCTTCCAATGCACAATGCAAACTACAGGTAGTGCTGTAGGGCCCACACCCTTTTACTTGCCGTACAGAGCAGCTCTGGAGCTGTTACAGTGCCCAGCTACTGCAAGAAATCAGCTTGAATGCTTCAGGGGCTGGGGCACAGCCAACATGAGCCCCACACCGAAGGAGGGTGGAGGTGTTTAATGTGAACTAGGGGTCATCCAAGCACCGCAAAAGGCCGCCATGCCCTGCACGCCCCTTTTCTCTTTTCATATGCAGACGAGGGTTGAAGCCAACTTTGACCCACTGCTTGGATGACATCACCGTATGCAAATCCATCTGCTGCAGGCCTTCCCCCAGGAATGCTTGCACTAGTTGTTGCATTTGGTTTGTTGTTTGGGGGTGCTTCAGTATTAGGCAGCCTTCTGCCCTCCCATGTTCATCTGAAAATATGTGTTCTCCCTGCAGTTGTTGTCCCCAGATGAGAGTTCCCTTGTGCTGCCTCAGTTGAATCTCCTTTACTTGACAGAGATGTGCCTGAGCAGCGGCCCTCCCCAGCCCTATCCCAAATCATACTTATTTTGCATAGGAGATACCATGGTCATGAAGATTGTTCTCCCAGGGTGAGGTTCATTCATTGCATTCTGGGTATGCTGACCCCTGTGATTTCCCCAAATGTGGGAAACTCGACTGCATTATTTGTGGTAGTGAGGGACTGTGTTTGTGCTTTCCTCTGGTCAGCTCTGGTAAAAGTCAGATTTATTTGTCTCAGATCTTCCTCTAGCCTTGTTCTTCTTTCGAGAGTTTCCTTGTGCTGCCTCAGTTGGATCTCTTTCACTTGACAGGGGGGTGCCCGAGCAGCGACCCTCCCCAGCTCTAGCCCAACTCCTACTTACCTGCCAGGTGAGATACTATGATCATGAAGGTGCTTCTCCCAGGGCAAGGCTCACCCATTGCACTCTGATTTCCCCAAATGTGGGAAGCTTGACTGCATAATTTGTGTTTCCCCTGGTCGGCTCTCGTATAATTCAGATCTCTTTGTCTCAGGTCTCTCTCCAGCCTAGTTTGCTGTCTGTTTCCACTTCTTTTTTCATGAGCCCCTCCCTTTTATACCCTTGTGCACTATCCTGACTTCTCCTCCTGTCTGCTTACTTTGTGCCTTCCAATGCACAATGCAAACTACAGGTAGTGCTGCAGGGCCCACACCCTTTTACTTGCCGTACAGAGCAGCTCTGGAGCTGTTACAGTGCCCAGCTGCTGCAAGAAATCAGCTTGAATGCTTCAGGGGCTGGGGCATAGCCAACATGAGCCCCACACCGAAGGAGGGTGGAGGTGTTTAATGCGAACTAGGGGTCATCCAAGCGCCGCAAAAGGCCGCCATGCCCTGCACGCCCCTTTTCTCTTTTCATATGCAGACGAGGGTTGAAGCCAACTTTGACCCACTGCTTGGATGACATCACCGTATGCAAATCCATCTGCTGCAGGCCTTCCCCCAGGAATGCTTGCACTAGTTGATGCATTTGGTTTGTTGTTTGGGGGTGCTTCAGTATTAGGCAGCCTTCTGCCCTCCCATGTTCATCTGAAAATATGTGTTCTCCCTGCAGTTGTTGTCCCCAGATGAGAGTTCCCTTGTGCTGCCTCAGTTGAATCTCCTTTACTTGACAGAGATGTGCCTGAGCAGCGGCCCTCCCCAGCCCTATCCCAAATCATACTTATTTTGCATAGGAGATACCATGGTCATGAAGATTGTTCTCCCACGGTGAGGTTCATTCATTGCATTCTGGGTATGCTGACCCCTGTGATTTCCCCAAATGTGGGAAACTCGACTGCTTTATTTGTGGTAGTGGGGGACTGTGTTTGTGCTTTCCTCTGGTCAGCTCTGGTAAAAGTCAGATTTCTTTGTCTCAGATCTTCCTTTAGCCTTGTTCTTCTTTCGAGAGTTCCCTTGTGCTGCCTCAGTTGGATCTCCTTCACTTGACAGGGGGGTACCCGAGCAGCGACCCTCCCCAGCTCTAGCCCAACTTCTACTTACCTGGCAGGTGAGATACTATGATCATGTAGGTGCTTCTCCCAGGGCAAGGCTCACCCATTGCACTCTGGGTGTGCTGCTCCTGCGATTTCCCCAAATGTGGGAAACTTGACTGCATAATTTGTGTTTCCCCTGGTCGATTCTCGTATAATTCAGATCTCTTTGTCTCAGGTCTCTCTCCAGCCTAGTTTGCTGTCTGTTTCAACTTCTCTTTTCTTGAGCCGCTCCCTTCTATGCCCTTGCGCACTATCCTGACTTCTCCTGTCTGCTTACTTTGTGCCTTCCAATGCACAATGCAAACTACAGGTAGTGCTGCAGGGCCCACACCCTTTTACTTGCCGTTCAGAGCTGCTCTGGAGCTGTTACAGTGCCCAGCTGCTGCAATAAATCAGCTTGAATGCTTCAGGGGATGGGGCATGGCCAACATGAGCCCCACACCAAAGGAGGGTGGGGTGTTTAATGCGAACTAGGGGTCATCCAAGCACCGCAAAAGGCCGCCATGCCCTGCACGCCCCTTTTCTCTTTTCATATGCAGATGAGGGTTGAAGCCAACTTTGACCCACTACTTGGATGACATCACCGTATGCAAATCCGTCTTCTGCAGAACTTCCCCCAGGAATGCTTGCACTAGTTGTTGCATTTGGTTTGTTGTTTGGGGGTGCTTCAGTATTAGGCAGCCTTCTGCCCTCCCATGTTCATCTGAAAATATGTGTTCTCCCTGCAGTTGTTGTCCCCAGATGAGAGTTCCCTTGTGCTGCCTCAGTTGAATCTCCTTTACTTGACAGAGATGTGCATGAGCAGCGGCCCTCCCCAGCCCTATCCCAAATCATACTTATTTTGCATAGGAGATACCATGGTCATGAAGATTACTCTCCCAGGGTGAGGTTCATTCATTGCATTCTGGGTATGCTGACCCCTGTGATTTCCCCAAATGTGGGAAACGTGACTGCTTTATTTGTTGGCAGTGGGGGACTGTGTTTGTGTTTTCCTCTGATCTCTGGTAAAAGTCAGATTTCTTTGTTTCAGATCTTCCTCTAGCCTTGTTCTTCTTTCGAGAGTTTCCTTGTGCTGCCTCAGTTGGATCTCCTTCACTTGACAGGGGGGTGCCCGAGCAGCGACCCTCCCCAGCTCTAGCCCAACTCCTACTTACCTGCCAGGTGAGATACTATGATCATGAAGGTGCTTCTCCCAGGGCAAGGCTCACCCATTGCACTCTGGGTGTGCTGCCCCTGCGATTTCCCCAAATGTGGGAAACTTGACTGCATAATTTGTGTTTCCCCTGGTCAGGTCTCGTATAATTCAGATCTCTTTGTCTCAGGTCTCTCTCCTGCCTAGTTTGCTGTCTGTTTCCACTTCTCTTTTCTTGAGCCGCTCCCTTCTATGCCCTTGCGCACTATCCTGACTTCTCCTCCTTTCTGCTTACTTTGTGCCTTCCAACGCACAATGCGAACTACAGGTAGTGCTGCAGGGCCCACACCCTTTTACTTGCCTTACAGAGCAGCTCTGGAGCTGTTACAGTGCCCAGCTGCTGCAAGAAATCAGCTTGAATGCTTCAGGGGCTGGGGCATAGCCAACATGAGCCCCACACCGAAGGAGGGTGGAGGTGTTTAATGCAAACTAGGGGTCAGCCAAGTGCTGCAAAAGGCCACCATGCCCTGCACGCCCCTTTTCTCTTTTCATATGCAGACGAGGGTTGAAGCCAACTTTGACCCACTGCTTGGATGACATCACCATATGCAAATCTATCTGCTGCAGGCCTTCCCCCAGGAATGCTTGCACTAGTTGTTGCATTTGGTTTGTTGTTTGGGGGTGCTTCAGTATTAGGCAGCCTTCTGCCCTCCCATGTTCATCTGAAAATATGTGTTCTCCCTGCAGTTGTTGTCCCCAGATGAGAGTTCCCTTGTGCTGCCTCAGTTGAATCTCCTTTACTTGACAGAGATGTGCCTGAGCAGCAGCCCTCCGCAGCCATATCCCAAATCATACTTATTTTGCATAGGAGATACCATTGTTATGAAGATTGTTCTCCAGGGTGCGGTTCATTCATTGCACTCTGGGTATGCTGAACCCTGTGATTTCCCCAAATGTGGGAAACTCGACTGCATTATTTGTGGTAGTGGTGGACTGTGTTTGTGCTTTCCTCTGGTCAGCTCTGGTAAAAGTCAGATTTCTTTGTCTCAGATCTTCCTCTAGCCTTGTTCTTCTTTCGAGAGTTCCTTTGTGCTGCCTCAGTTGGATCTCCTTCACTTGACAGGGGGGTGCCCGAGCAGCGACCCTCCCCAGCTCTAGCCCAACTCCTACTTACCTGCCAGGTGAGATACTATGATCATGAAGGTGCTTCTCCAAGGGCAAGGCTCACCCATTGCACTCTGGGTGTGCTGCTCCTGCGATTTCCCCAAATGTGGGAAACTTGACTGCATAATTTGTGTTTCCCCTGGTCAGGTCTCGTATAATTCAGATATCTTTGTCTCAGGTCTCTCTCCAGCCTAGTTTGCTGTCTGTTTCCACTTCTCTTTTCTTGAGCCGCTCCCTTCTATGCCCTTGCGCACTATCCTGACTTCTCCTCCTTTCTGCTTACTTTGTGCCTTCCAACGCACAATGCGAACTACAGGTAGTGCTGCAGGGCCCACACCCTTTTACTTGCCTTACAGAGCAGCTCTGGAGCTGTTACAGTGCCCAGCTGCTGCAAGAAATCAGCTTGAATGCTTCAGGGGCTGGGGCATAGCCAACATGAGCCCCACACCGAAGGAGGGTGGAGGTGTTTAATGCAAACTAGGGGTCAGCCAAGTGCCGCAAAAGGCCACCATGCCCTGCACGCCCCTTTTCTCTTTTCATATGCAGACGAGGGTTGAAGCCAACTTTGACCCACTGCTTGGATGACATCACCATATGCAAATCTATCTGCTGCAGGCCTTCCCCCAGGAATGCTTGCACTAGTTGTTGCATTTGGTTTGTTGTTTGGGGGTGCTTCAGTATTAGGCAGCCTTCTGCTCTCCATGTTCATCTGAAAATATGTGTTCTCCCTGCAGTTTTTGTCCCCAGATGAGAGTTCCCTTGTGCTGCCTCAGTTGAATCTCCTTTACTTGACAGAGATGTGCCTGAGCAGCGGCCCTCCCCAGCCCTATCCCAAATCATACTTATTTTGCATAGGAGATACCATGGTCATAAAGATTGTTCTCCCAGGGTGAGGTTCATTCATTGCATTCTGGGTATGCTGACCCCTGTGATTTCCCCAAATGTGGGAAACTCAACTGCATTATTTGTGGTAGTGGGGGACTGTGTTTGTGTTTTCCTCTGGTCAGCTCTGGTAAAAGTCAGATTTCTTTGTCTCAGATCTTCCTCTAGCCTTGTTCTTCTTTCGAGAGTTCCATTGTGCTGCCTCAGTTTGATCTCCTTCACTTGACAGGGGGGTACCCGAGCAGCGACCCTCCCCAGCTCTAGCCCAACTCCTACATACCTGCCAGGTGAGATACTATGATCATGAAGGTGCTTCTCCCAGGGCAAGGCTCACCCATTGCACTCTGGGTGTGCTGCTCCTGTGATTTCCCCAAATGTGGGAAACTTGACTGCATAATTTGTGTTTCCCCTGGTCGGCTCTCGTATAATTCAGATCTCTTTGTCTCAGGTCTCTCTCCAGCCTAGTTTGCTGTCTGTTTCCACTTCTCTTTTCTTGAGCCGCTGCCTTCTATGCCCTTGTGCACTCTCCTGACTTCACCTGTCTGCTTACTTTGTGCCTTCCAACGCACAATGCAAACTACAGGTAGTGCTGCAGGGCCAACACCCTTTTACTTGCCTTACAGAGCAGCTCTGGAGCTGTTACAGTGCCCAGCTGCTGCAAGAAATCAGCTTGAATGCTTCAGGGGCTGGGGCATAGCCAACATGAGCCCCACACCGACGGAGGGTGGAGGTGTTTAATGCTAACTAAGGGTCATCCAAGCGCCGCAAAAGGCCGCCATGCCCTGCATACCCCTTTTCTCTTTTCATATGCAGATGAGGGTTCCAGCCAACTTTGGCCCACTGCTTGGATGACATCACCGTATGCAAATCCGTCTTCTGCAGACCTTTTCCCAGGAATGCTTGTACTAGTTGTTGCATTTGGTTTGTTGTTTGGGGGTGCTTCAGTATTAGGCAGCCTTCTGCTCTCCCATGTTCATCTGAAAATATGTGTTCTCCCTGCAGTTGTTGTCCCCAGATGAGAGTTCCCTTGTGCTGCCTCAGTTGAATCTCCTTTACTTGACAGAGATGTGCCTGAGCAGCGGCCCTCCCCAGCCCTATCCCAAATCATACTTATTTTGCATAGGAGATACAATTGTCATGAAGATTGTTCTCCCAGGGTGAAGTTCATTCATTGCATTCTGGGTATGCTGACCCCTGTGATTTCCCCAAATGTGGGAAACTCGACTGCATTATTTGTGGTAGTGGGGGACTGTGTTTGTGCTTTTCTCTGGTCAGCTCTGGTAAAAGTCAGATTTCTTTGTCTCAGATCTTCTTCTAGCCTTGTTCTTTTTTCGAGAGTTTCCTTGTGCTGCCTCAGTTGGATCTCCTTCACTTGACAGGGGGGTGCCCGAACAGCGACCCTCCCCAGCTCTAGCCCAACTCCTACTTACCTGCCAGGTGAGATACTATGATCAGGAAGGTGCTTCTCCCAGGGCAAGGCTCACCCAATGCACTCTGGGTGTGCTGCTCCTACGATTTCCCCAAATGTGGGACACTTGATTACATAATTTGTGTTTCCTCTGGTCGGCTCTCGTATAATTCAGATCTCTTTGTCTCAGGTCTCTCTCCAGCCTAGTTTGCTGTCTGTTTCCACTTCTCTTTTCTTGAGCCGCTCCCTTCTATGCCCTTGTGCACTATCCTGACTTCTCCCGTCTGCTTACTTTGTGCCTTCCAACGCACAATGCAAACTACAGGTAGTGCTGCAGGGCCCACACCCTTTTACTTGCTTTACAGAGCAGCTCTGGAGCTGTTACAGTGCCCAGCTGCTGCAAGAAATCAGCTTGAATGCTTCAGGGGCTGGGGCATAGCCAACATGAGCCCCACACCGAAGGAAGGTGGAGGTGTTTAATGCGAACTAGGGGTCATCCAAGCGCCGCAAAAGGCCGCCATGCCCTGCACACCCCTTTTTTATTTTCATATGCAGACGAGGGTTGAAGCCAACTTTGACCCACTGCTTGGATGACATCACCATATGCAAATCCATCTGCTGCAGGCCTTCCCCCAGGAATGCTTGCACTAGTAGTTGCATTTGATTTGTTGTTTGGGGGTGCTTCAGTATTAGGCAGCCTTCTGCCCTCCCATGTTCATCTGAAAATATGTGTTCTCCCTGCAGTTGTTGTCCCCAGATGAGAGTTCCCTTGTGTTGCCTCAGTTGAATCTCCTTTACTTGACAGAGATGTGCCTGAGCAGTGGCCCTCCCCAGCCCTATCCCAAATCATACTTATTTTGCATAGGAGATACCATGGTCATGAAGATTGTTCTCCCAGGGTGAGGTTCATTCATTGCACTCTGGGTATGCTGACCCCTGTGATTTCCCCAAATGTGGGAAACTCGACTGCATTATTTGTGGTAGTGGGGGACTGCGTTTGTGCTTTCCTCTGGTCAGCTCTGGTAAAAGTCAGATTTCTTTGTCTCAGATCTTCCTCTAGCCTTGTTCTTCTTTCGAGAGTTCCCTTGTGCTGCCTCAGTTGGATCTCCTTCACTTGACAGGGGGTGCCCGAGCAGCAATCCTCCACAGCTCTAGCCCAACTCCTACTTACCTGCCAGGTGAGATACTATGATCTTCACTGTTAGGGCAATCAGGATGTGGAATTCCCTGCCAGGGAAGGTGGTAATGGCGGACTCTGTAATTGGATTTAAAAAAGGAATGGATACATTTCTGAATGAAAAAGCTATCCAAGGTTATAATACTTAAAATATCAACATGGTTAATCCGGGGGTAACATGAGTTATAGTAGCTAACTAGTCATAAAACATTATTCAGCAAGTATGTAGAATCATCACAACTTAAAACAGGTTGAACACGATGGGCAATTTGCCTCTATTCAACCTCAAAAACTATGTTACTATATGTTACTATATTACTATGTTACTGTAGTATACAGAAAACCAAAATGCAATGAACAGTGATAGTGAGCACTGATGAGGATACTAGAACTGACACTGAGCAGCAAGATGCAGCACTGGACTATTAGTAATGTACTGTAGTATGCTGAGCACCACAATGCAGCACAAGACAATGAGCAGTGATACTGAGCACTGATGAGGATACTACTGAGAACTGACACTGAGCAGGAGAGACACACTACTAGTATTACTGAGCAGCAATAAGTAACCACTGATACTGAGCACTGATATTGAGATTTCCACTGAGAGAACATAGCCACGTCCTCTCCGCTCTCTCTTCAATGCACGAGTAAAAATGGCGGCAACGCGCAGCTCTTTATATGGAATCCGAATCTCGCGAGAATCCGACAGCGGGATGATGACATTTTCCCTTGTTCAGGTTTTCCGAGTCAGGCGGGAACAACCGAGCCTGCCTCGGACCAGTGTAAACCACGTGGAGTTCGTCGGGAATTCGGTTCTCGGAGAACCGAACCCGCTCCTCTCTACCTTATACCCATCAATTTTTTTATTTTCAATCTAAGCCCCTGCAGTTTTCTGTAAGCATCTGCTTCGCTATGATGATCAACAAGTCACAAGGGCAAACACTCAGGGCTTGAGGCGTAGATCTTAGGACCAGCTGCTACAAGCATGGCAGAGGTGTCACTATCACTGGTGACACCCAGAGAGGTGGCGAGGGAGATTGTAATGCAGGGCGCGCAGATAAGCAGTGCAATGGTAAAAAGGAGGCATGGTTTCATAGGTAGGGGCGTGGCCTGGTGGCCTGAATCTACATTTTGTTGCTCCGGGTGTCCCGGGGGTTGGGGGCTGCACCCGGGGACTAGTGTGTGTGCGGTGCTGGCTCCTGCACAGTGACAGGGCATGGCCACCCAGCATGACGCCTCCATTCTTGACCATGCTGTAATTGCAGTCGCACTGCAGTTCAGCGTGATCATAAAAAATGGTGTAGCCTCCTGCTGGTGCAGACTGTATGTGCGCGCAGGAAGCCGCCACCATTTTTGTGATCACAGCGGCTTAATGTGATGTCATACAGCCGCTGTGACCACGCCCCCTGTGTCTCCTCCGTTGCAGACCCCATTTTGAAGCCTTGCCCCCGCACCGCTCCATCCCTGACTTGGAAATGGAGTGTTGCTGACCCCCCTCTCCCCCCCCCGCCCCGATTGACAGGCAGAGGCGATCGCATTCTCTGCGGGGTGCCGCAGAAAATGCAGGCACATGCGTATGCTGTTAGCAAATTTTGCAGTTGGATCGCTTATTGTGATTGCATTCCAACCTGAATCAGGCCCTATTACCTATCACAATGCGCTGCGGGCAGTACAAAATTGGGTTAATATAGGAGTAAAACTCCCAGACCTGTGCTCCTTAACTGTACCTGGTGGCTAGTGGAGCGGCTGCCCAGTAATCAGTGTCCACGCCAGTGCGCACACGGTCCACCCCCTACGGCCACGCTCCCCTTCATCAGCGGCCTCGTGATCCGGAAGGGCGGTGTGTGTGTGACTGACCTTAGGAAGAAACTGGAGCCTCCGCTGCAGTGACCCAGCAACCAGGGCACGGGAGTATACAGCGCCGCTGGGAGTGATGAAGCTGCAGTAAAGATGTCTATTAGACCTAGCCTGCTGCAGCCCTTGTAGATTCTCATAAAACAAGTTCTTCTTTTCTTGTCAAAATTAATAGCTAAGAATAGGCTGCCTGAGGCAGGCCCCTGTTAAGTGGCCTGCTACTGAAGGCACCAACTACAAACTGAGCTCCCTGTTCATGGAAGCGGGGTTATAGAGGAGGATGCGCTGAGCATCTTGGGAACAGTCAAAAGCTTTGAGCCGGTTGGTGCCTCAGATCAAGATCCTACTCTACACCCCAATGTGAATCCTTGTGGAGTCCAGTGTACCCCACAGAAGAAATTAATGTGTCACACCCATTGGCAGCAACCTTAGAATAGCTGCTGACGGGCACAATTGAGAAAGGAAGGGGGGGGGGGGACATTTGAATCCAGCACATAGATGCAATTCAAATATGTAATTTGTACCTTCCTATTTTAAAATATAATGGATGAACCTCACCCTGTGAGAACAATCTTCATGATCAAGAGATCTCATATGCAAAATAAGTATGAGTTGGGATAGGGCTGGGGAGGGTGGCTGCTCGGGCAGCCCCTCCCCCGTCAAGTTAAGGAGATTCAACTGAGGACGCACAAGGGAACTCTCGTCTGGGGACACCAACTGCAGGGAGACCACATCTGTTCAGATGAACATGGGAGGGTGGAAGGCTGCCTAATATTGAAGCACCATCAAATATCAAACCATATGCAACAACTAGTACAAGCATTCCTGGGGGAAGGTCTGCAGAAGACGGATTTGCATACGGTGATGTCATCCAAGATGTGGGCCAAAGTTGGCTGGAACCCTCATCTGCATATGAAAAGAGAAAAGGGGCATGCAGGGCATGGCGGCCTTTTGCGGTGCTTGGATGACCCCTAGTTCGCATTAAACACCCCCACCCTCCTTTGGTGTGGGGCTCATGTTGGCCATGCCCCATCCCCTGAAGCATTCAAGCTGATTTCTTGCAGCAGCTGGGCACTGTAACAGCTCCAGAGCTGTTCTGTAAGGCAAGTAAAAGGGTGTGGGCCCTGCAGCACCACCTGTAGTTCGCATTGTGCGTTGGAAGGCACAAAGTAAGCAGACGGGAGGAGAAGTCAGGATAGTGCGCAAGGGCATCCTTTTCTCTTAGTCCGTAGAGGATGCTGGGGTCACATTAAGAACCATGGGGTATAGACGGGATCCGCAAGAGACATGGGCACTTTAAGACTTTCAAAGGGTGTGAACTGGCTCCTCCCTCTATGCCCCTCCTCCAGACTCCAGTTATAGGAACTGTGCCCAGGGAGACGGACATTTCGAGGAAAGGATTTATTGTTAAACTAAGGTGAGCATCTTACCAGCTCACACCTTAAGCATGCCGCAGAACGTGGCATTCAACAGAACACAAGCCAACGGCATGAACAATTGCAGCAAAAAGCTGACCAGAACCATAACATAACATGTGTATAACCACAAGTAATAACTGCAGACACAGTATGGACTGGGACGGGTGCCCAGCATCCTCTACGGACTAAGAGAAAAGGATTTACCAGTAGGTATTAAAATCCTATTTTCTCATACGACCTAGAGGATGCTGGGGTCACATTAAGAACCATGGGGTTATACCAAAGCTCTTGAACGGGTGGGAGAGTGCGTACGACTCTGCAGCACCGAATGACCCAACTTGAGGTTATCATCAGCCAAGGTATCAAACTTGTAAAACTTAGCAAAAGTGTTTACTAAATAGCTGCTCGGCAAAGTTGCAATGCCGAGACTCCCCGACCAGCTGCCCAGGATGAACCCACCTTTCTAGTAGAATGGGTCTTCACCTAATTCAGTAATGGCAATCCTGCCATGGAATGAGCATGCTGAATCTTACCACAGATCCAGCGCATAATGGTCTACATGGAAGCAGGACACCCAATCCTGTTGGGAGCATACAGGACAAAC
This sequence comes from Pseudophryne corroboree, assembly GCF_028390025.1. Taxonomy (NCBI): domain Eukaryota; kingdom Metazoa; phylum Chordata; class Amphibia; order Anura; family Myobatrachidae; genus Pseudophryne; species Pseudophryne corroboree. Next base: position 56,900 of record NW_026968313.1, read on the forward strand.
AGAGCCTCTGTTTTCCTAATCTGAACCGTTCTGGTGACATAAATTTTCAAAGTTCTGACCACAGCCAGAGACTTTGACTCAACGAAGGTGTCAGTGGCCAAAGGCACCAAGATGAACCACCTTCGGCAGAAATTGTTGACGTGTCCTCAATTCTGCTCTATCTTCATGAAAGATCAAATAAAGGCTCTTGTGATACTGCATGGTTTGTACTGTTTTCCATGTGCTCCCAGATCTTTCAAGCAAGTAGCATGGTCAAGAAAGTTCTGTTTGAAAAGAAACAACATTTACTGTCATTGTTATAGAATTTGGGAGAAAAAACAAGAAGAAATCTGCACTGTTGACGCACTGGACAGAATGAATGAATCATAAAATATAACCTTTATTAAGTATGTATTAAAATTGGATAAATATTAATATTATTATCCCAAACTGCAGTGAAACATAAATGTTAAAATCACAGAACTAACATACATGTGCATAAGAAGAATAAAGAGATGTGAAAAAAAGGTTTAAAAAGCGTGTCCGTGTGTGATTATTTTTGAAGGCACAACCCTGGCGGGGTTGTTTATATAGATATATATGTTGCTAATAATCACTTTCTAGCGTAATGTTATTAAATAGCTGTTAGTATCTATGTCGTCAGGTACCACTGGGTCGTATCCTATATACTCCCTTCACTCAATAGGGGTTACCTCCCGGGAAGCCATCCCCATTGGCGAATTTGTGGGGGTGATTGAGTATAACCGGTAAGCTAACCTCCAATTTGTGGGGTGCTTAGGTAGATGGGGATCACTTATTTCTCTGTGTCCCCTAAGACTATATTCCTAAATTCAATACCACAGGGGGATAGCTTTCTATATCGGATAAGGAATCACTTGATAGGGAAATCTCTATGGATCATGGAAAGATCATATTTATTAATATCCAAACTAAAAAAATGATGAATAGCTTTAATTTAGCTGTTTAGATATAGTTAATTGGCGAGATATACCAACAGGTGCGGTTGCCTTAAGGAATATGGCAATTCCAATATAAATAGCAGCCCTCCTTCATATAATCAGCCAGATCTTATTAAATCTGGTCCAGATATAGCCGTTCAGATATACTTAATTGACAACATATATCAATCGGTGGGGTTGCCTTAAGGAATATAGCAATTCCAATTCTCATATAAATAGCAACCTTCCTTCATATATTCAGCCAGATCTTATTTAATCTGATCTAGGCGTAGGCAATAATGCTTTCCTTAGAGGTATAGCCACCTCAATTCTTATTAAGAAGCAAAGTGTCTGTCATAATGGTTTATCCAATTCATCTAAGAAATAATATATTCCATGTGTCAGAGATTCATTACTCTCTATTTACACTGTTAAAGAGTTAATTCTTATTATGTTACAGTGTAATGAAATTATCATATAGGGAGATGTGGCAATTCCATGTGCTATATATATAATAACCCTTAGTGGTCCAGATTCCACAATGAGGAATTTTCTTATAAACCGCTGAAACACACAGCTGTTTGACTGACTTCCAAATATATCTATCTCACTTTGTAACAGTCTTATGATAGAGAAACTGTTACATATTCGGTCACTTAGTTATCTAAAGGTAAACAGACTCAGTGTGAGGGTAATATAATATATCAAATGCGCTGTCAATAATCGTGGTAACTGGTGTAATAATGTGGTATATTGAGTATGCTAGTAAGGCATATAACTGCTCTCCAGCCTTTAAGTGTTACCAATCAATTTGTTACACTGTAAAGGATTTATGGTGTCCTGTTAGGACATGCAGCTGCTAGGCTGACTCAAAGATTTATCCATTTGTAACAATTATGTAACAGTTATATACATGTTACTGGTATTACATAGAAATAGTATGACACAGGCCAGCAGTCCCATGTGTCTAGATTCCACAATAGGAGATTTTCTTTGTCTTATAAACTGCTGGAACACACAGCTGCTAGACTGACTTCAAATATATATATTACTTTGTAACAGTCTTATAGTAAAGAGACTGTTACACACTGTCATTTAGTTATCTCAAGGTTAGCAGATTCTGTGTGAGGATAGTGTTCTGTTAGAACATGCAGCTGCTAGGCTGACTCATAGAAAATGTATCCATTTGTAACAAATGACACATACAGCATTAAATTAATATCTATAGCAGCCCATGTGACATCTCTACTCTTATCATAATTGTCTGGTTATTGCCAATCTGGACAGCAGGAGTGATATATATTCACTAGTCCCAATATCCCATCATATAAATATACCCACACTGATATACTTTCTTATCAAGAGTTATTAGTAGCTATCTGTATGCACTTTAGACATTGTAATTGCTAAGTGACATCATATCTAGTGTATTCCTTTCTTATAGCTCAGCTTCTATTCCCTATTAGTGGAGACTAACAGCTAACATCATAATCATATATTTTTGTTTTATAACATTTCACATGAGTCAAATACACGCGGACACGCCGTGCCCTACACATGTGTTTCACTGCATCTATGGCAACTTACATTAAAGCTAACAAGAAAGCACACTCGTTCTGTCTTTAAACTGATAAAAGAAACCCCAATAATATGGGGCATGCAAAAATTGAGATAAAACTCAGTTTTGCTCCTCTCCACGGAAATCTTTAATAAAAGGCGAAATATTTGTTAGTTCTGAAGAGAAACCAGAGCATGACCAAGATTCCACCTGTCGCCTGAGTGCCATGCCAGCAGTTCTCATTGAGCTCAAAGTGAGCACCCAATTTGAAAGAAAGAAAGCAGATTTCTCACCAGGCTTCCCCTAGCTATAAACATGGTTTGTACTCTTTTCCATGTGTTCCCAGATCTTTCAAGCAATTAGTATAGTCAAGAAAGTTCTGTTTGAAAAGAAACAAACATTTACTGTCATTTCTATGCAAATGAGCTTACATTAAAGCACACTCGTTCTATCTTTAAACAGATAAAATAAAACCCCAATAAGATGGGGCATGCAAAATTTGAGATAAAACTCAGTTTTGCTCCTCTCCACGGAAATCTTTAGTAAAAGGCGAAAGATTTGTTCGTTCTGAAGAGAAACCAGAGCATGACCAAGATTCCACCTGTCGCCTGAGTGCCATGCCAGCAGTCCTCATTCAGCTCAAAGTGAGCACCCAATTTGAAAGAAAGAAAGCAGATTTCTCACCAGGCTTCCCCTTGCTATAAGCATGGTTTGTACTCTTTTCCATGTGCTCCCAGATCTTTCAAGCAAGTAGCATGGTCAAGAAAGTTCTGTTTGAAAAGAAACAGACATTTACTATCATTGTTATACAAATAAACTTACATTAAAGCCAACAAGAAAGCACACTCGTTCTGTCTTTAAACTGATAAAAGAAACCCCAATAATATGGGGCATGCAAAAATTGAGATAAAACTCAGTTTTGCTCCTCTCCACGGAAATCTTTAATAAAAGGCGAAAGATTTGTTCATTCTGAAGAGAAACCAGAGCATGACCAAGATTCCACCTGTCGCCTGAGTGCCATGCCAGCAGTCCTCATTCAGATCAAAGTGAGCGCCCAATTTGAAAGAAAGCAGATTTCTCACCTGGCTTCTCCTTGCTATAAGCATGGTTTGTACTGTATTCCATGTGCTCCCAGATCTTTCAAGCAAGTAGCATGGTCAAGAAAGTTCTGTTTGAAAAGAAACAAACATTTACTGTAATTTCTATGCAAATGAGCTTTCATTAAAGCACACTCATTCTATCTTTAAACCGATAAAAGAAAATCCAAAAAGATGGGGCATGCAAAAATTGAGGTAAAACTCAGTTTTGCTCCTCTCCACGGAAATCTTTAGTAAAAGGCGAAAGATTTGTTCGTTCTGAAGAGAAACCAGAGCATGACCAAGATTTTCATCTGAAAATATGTGTTCTCCCTGCAGTTGTTGTCCCCAGATGAGAGTTCCCTTGTGCTGCCTCAGTTGAATCTCCTTTACTTGACAGAGATGTGCCTGAGCAGCGGCCCTCCCCAGCCCTATCCCAAATCATACTTATTTTGCATAGGAGATACCATGGTCATGAAGATTGTTCTCCCAGGGTGAGGTTCATTCATTGCATTCTGGGTATGCTGACCCCTGTGATTTCCCCAAATGTGGGAAACTCGACTGCATTATTTGTGGTAATGGGGGACTGTGTTTGTGCTTTCCTCTGGTCAGCTCTGGTAAAAGTCAGATTTCTTTGTCTCAGATCTTCCTCTAGCCTTGTTCTTCTTTCGAGAGTTCCCTTGTGCTGCCTCAGTTGGATCTCCTTCACTTGACAGGGGGTGCCCGAGCAGCAATCCTCCACAGCTCTAGCCCAACTCCTACTTACCTGCCAGGTGAGATACTATGATCTTCACTGTTAGGGCAATCAGGATGTGGAATTCCCTGCCAGGGAAGGTGGTAATGGCGGACTCTGTAATTGGATTTAAAAAAGGAATGGATACATTTCTGAATGAAAAAGCTATCTAAGGTTATAATACTTAAAATATCAACATGGTTAATCCGGGGGTACCATGAGTTATAGTAGCTAACTAGTCATAAAACATTATTCAGCAAGTATGTAGAATCATCACAACTTAAAACAGGTTGAACACGATGGGCAATTTGCCTCTATTCAACCTCAAAAACTATGTTACTATATGTTACTATATTACTATGTTACTGTAGTATACAGAAAACCAAAATGCAATGAACAGTGATAGTGAGCACTGATGAGGATACTAGAACTGACACTGAGCAGCAAGATGCAGCACTGGACTATTAGTAATGTACTGTAGTATGCTGAGCACCACAATGCAGCACAAGACAATGAGCAGTGATACTGAGCACTGATGAGGATACTACTGAGAACTGACACTGAGCAGGAGAGACACACTACTAGTATTACTGAGCAGCAATAAGTAACCACTGATACTGAGCACTGATATTGAGATTTCCACTGAGAGAACATAGCCACGTCCATTCCGCTCTATCTTCAAAGCACGAGTAAAAATGGCGGCAACAAGCAGCTCTTTATATGGAATCCGAATCTCGCGAGAATCCGACAGCGGGATGATGACATTTTCCCTTGTTCAGGTTTTCCGAGTCAGGCGGGAACAACCGAGCCTGCCTCGGACCAGTGTAAACAACGTGGAGTTCGTGGGGAATTCGGTTCTCGGAGAACCGAACCCGCTCCTCTCTACCTTATACCCATCAATTTTTTTATTTTCAATCTAAGCCCCTGCAGTTTTCTGTAAGCATCTGCTTCGCTATGATGATCAACAAGTCACAAGGGCAAACACTCAGGGCTTGAGGCGTAGATCTTAGGACCAGCTGCTACAAGCATGGCAGAGGTGTCACTATCACTGGTGACACCCAGAGAGGTGGCGAGGGAGATTGTAATGCAGTGCGCGCAGATAAGCAGCGCAATGGTAAAAAGGAGGCATGGTTTCATAGGTAGGGGCGTGGCCTGGTGGCCTGAATCTACATTTTGTTGCTCCGGGTGTCCCGGGGGTTGGGGGCTGCACCCGGGGACTAGTGTGTGAGCAGTGCTGGCTCCTGCACAGTGAAAGGGCATGGCCACCCAGCATGACGCCTCCCTTCTTGACCATGCTGTAATTGCAGTCGCACTGCAGTTCAGCGTGATCATAAAAAATGGTGTAGCCTCCTGCTGGTGCAGACTGTATGTGCGCGCAGGAAGCCGCCACCATTTTTGTGATCACAGCGGCTGAATGTGATGTCATACAGCCGCTGTGACCACGCCCCCTGTGTCTCCTCCGTTGCAGACCCCATTTTGAAGCCTTGCCCCCGCACCGCTCCATCCCTGACTTGGAAATGGAGTGTTGCTGACCCACCTATCCCCCCCCCCGCCCCGATTGACAGGCAGAGGCGATCGCATTCTCTGCGGGGTGCCGCAGAAAATGCAGGCACATGCGTATGCTCTTAGCAATTTTTGCAGTTGGATCGCTTATTGTGATTGCAATCCAACCTGAATCAGGCCCTATTACCTATCACAATGCGCTGCGGGCAGTACAAAATTGGGTTAATATAGGAGAAAAACCCCCAGACCTGTGCTCCTTAACTGTACCTGGTGGCTAGTGGAGCGGCTGCCCAGTAATCAGTGTCCACGCCAGTGCGCACACGGTCCACCCCCTACGGCCACGCTCCCCTTCATCAGCGGCCTCGTGATCCGGAAGGGTGGTGTGTGTGTGACTGACCTTAGGATGAAACCGGACCCTCCGCTGCAGTGACCCAGCAACCAGGGCACGGGAGTATACAGCGCCGCTGGGAGTGATGAAGCTGCAGTAAAGATGTCTATTAGACCTAGCCTGCTGCAGCCCTTGTAGATTCTCATAAAACAAGTTCTTCTTTTCTTGTCAAAATTTATAGCTAAGAATAGGCTGCCTGAGGCAGGCCCCTGTTAAGTGGCCTGCTACTGAAGGCACCAACTACAAACTGAGCTCCCTGTTCATGGAAGCGGGGTTATAGAGGAGAATGCACTGAGCATCTTGGGAACAGTCAAAAGCTTTGAGCCGGTTGGTGCCTCAGATCAAGATCCTACTCTACACCCCAATGTGAATCCTTGTGGAGTCCAGTGTACCCCACAGAAGAAATTAATGTGTCACACCCATTGGCAGCAACCTTAGAATAGCTGCTGACGGGCACAATTGAGAAAGGAAGGGGGGGGGGGGGGGACATTTGAATCCAGCACATAAATGCAATTCAAATATGTAATTTGTACCTTCCTATTTTAAAATATAATGGATGAACCTCACCCTGTGATAACAATCTTCATGATCAAGAGATCTCATATGCAAAATAAGTATGAGTTGGGATAGGGCTGGGGAGGGTGGCTGCTCGGGCAGCCCCTCCCCCGTCAAGTTAAGGAGATTCAACTGAGGAAGCACAAGGGAACTCTCGTCTGGGGACAACAACTGCAGGGAGACCACATCTTTTCAGATGAACATGGGAGGGCGGAAGGCTGCCTAATACTGAAGCACCATCAAATATCAAACCATATGCAACATCTAGTACAAGCCTTCCTGGGGGAAGGTCTGCAGCAGACGGATTTGCATACAGTGATGTTATTCAAGCAGTGGGCCAAAGTTGGCTGGAACCCTCATCTGCATATGAAAAGAGAAAAGGGGCGTGCAGGGCATGGCGGCCTTTTGCAGTGCTTGGATGACCCCTAGTTCTCATTAAACACCCCCACCCTCCTTTGGTGTGGGGCTCATGTTGGCCATGCCCCATCCCCTGAAGCATTCAAGCTGATTTCTTGCAGCAGCTGGGCACTGTAACAGCTCCAGAGCTGTTCTGTAAGGCAAGTAAAAGGGTGTGGGCCCTGCAGCACCACCTGTAGTTTGCATTGTGCGTTGGAAGGCACAAAGTAAGCAGACGGGAGGAGAAGTCAGGATAGTGCGCAAGGGCATCCTTTTCTCTTAGTCCGTAGAGGATGCTGGGGTCACATTAAGAACCATGGGGTATAGACGGGATCCGCAAGAGACATGGGCACTTTAAGACTATCAAAGGGTGTGAACTGGCTCCTCCCTCTATGCCCCTCCTCCAGACTCCAGTTATAGGAACTGTGCCCATGGAGACGGACATTTCGAGGAAAGGATTTATTGTTAAACTAAGGTGAGCATCTTACCAGCTCACACCTTAAGCATGCCGCAGAACGTGGCATTCAACAGAACACAAGCCAACGGCATGAACAATTGCAGCAAAAAGCTGACCAGAACCATAACACAACATGTGTATAACCACAAGTAATAACTGCAGACACAGTATGGACTGGGACGGGTGCCCAGCATCCTCTACAGACTAAGAGAAAAGGATTTACCGGAAGGTATTAAAATCCTATTTTCTCATACGACCTAGAGGATGCTGGGGTCACATTAAGAACCATGGGGTTATACCAAAGCTCTTGAACGGGTGGAAGAGTGCGTACGACTCTGCAGCACCGAATGACCCAACTTGAAGTTATCATCGGCCAAGGTATCAAACTTGTAAAACTTAGCAAAAGTGTTTACTAAATAGCTGCTCGGCAAAGTTGCAATGCCGAGACTCCCCGACCAGCTGCCCAGGATGAACCCACCTTTCTAGTAGAATGGGTCTTCACCTAATTCAGTAACGGCAATCCTGCCATGGAATGAGCATGCTGAATCTTACCACAGATCCAGCGCATAATGGTCTACATGGAAGCAGGACACCCAATCCTGTTGGGAGCATACAGGACAAACAGAGCCTCTGTTTTCCTAATCTGAACCATTCTGGTGACATAAATTTTCAAAGTTCTGACCACAGCCAGAGACTTTGACTCAACGAAGGTGTCAGTGGCCAAAGGCACCATGTGGAAAGATGAACCACCTTCGGCAGAAATTGTTGACGTGTCCTCAATTCTGCTCTATCTTCATGAAAGATCAAATAAAGGCTCTTGTGATACTGCATGGTTTGTACTGTTTTCCATGTGCTCCCAGATCTTTCAAGCAAGTAGCATGGTCAAGAAAGTTCTGTTTGAAAAGAAACAAACATTTACTGTCATTGTTATGCAAATAAACTTACATTAAAGCTAACAAGAAAGCAAACTCGTTCTGTCTTTAAACTGATAAAAGAAACCCCAATAATATGGGCATACCTCCCAACTTTGTCGGCTCGCAAAGAGGGACACACGCGCGGCGAAGTCGCGCGCGCTCCCAAAAAGGGTGTGGCCTAAGTAAAAGGGGGCGTGGCTTCGCGGGAGGACCCGCGATCGCGAGTCACGCCCCCGTTTTCGGCACTGAGCGGGCATGCCCAGCGCTCTGTGAGCCGCTGGCATGCCACCTCTCCCTCTGACTTCAGTGAATAGACGCTGTGCGCATGCGCACAGCGTCTATTCACCGCTGCTCTGCTAAGCAGGGCAGCGACAGACAGAGCCTCCCAATTGTCCTCCCCACCGCGGGACACTGCGGCCCGCAGGTGGGACAGCGGGACAGTCCCCAAAAAACGGGACTGTCCCGCGAAAATCGGGACAGTTGGGAGGTATGATATGGGGCATGCAAAAATTGAGATAAAACTCAGTTTTGCTCCTCTCCACGGAAATCTTTAGTAAAAGGCGAAAGATTTGTTCGTTCTGAAGAGAAACCAGAGCATGACCAAGATTCCACCTGTCGCCTGAGTGCCATGCCAGCAGTCCTCATTCAGCTCAAAGTGAGCACCCAATTTGAAAGAAAGAAAGCAGATTTCTCACCAGGCTTCCCCTTGCTATAAACATGGTTTGTACTCTTTTCCATGTGCTCCCAGATCTTTCAAGCAATTAGTATGGTCAAGAAAGTTCTGCTTGAAAAGAAACAGACATTTATTGTCATTGTTATGCAAATAAACTTACATTAAAGCTAACAAGAAAGCACACTCGTTCTGTCTTTAAACTGATAAAAGAAACCCCAATAATATGGGGCATGCAAAAATTGAGATAAAATTCAGTTTTGCTCCTCTCCACGGATAATCTTTAATAAAAGGCGAAAGATTTGTTCGTTCTGAAGAGAAACCAGAGCATGACCAAGATTCCACCTGTCGCCTGAGTGCTGTGCCAGCAGTCCTCATTCAGATCAAAGTGAGTGCCCAATTTGAAAGAAAGCAGATTTCTCACCTGGCTTCTCCTTGCTATAAGCATGGTTTGTACTGTATTCCATGTGCTCCCAGATCTTTAAAGCAAGTAGCATGGTCAAGAAAGTTCTGTTTGAACATAAATAAACATTTACTGTCATTTCTATGCAAATGAGCTTACATTAAAGCACACTCATTCTATCTTTAAACCGGTAAAAGAAACCCCAAAAAGATGGGGCATGCAAAAATTGAGATAAAACTCGGTTTTGCTCCTCTCCACGGAAATCTTTAGTAAGAGGCGAAAGATTTGTTCGTTCTGAAGAGAAACCAGAGCATGACCAAGATTTTTATATGAAAATATGTGTTCTCCCTGCAGTTGTTGTCCCCAGATGAGAGTTCCCTTGTGCTGCCTCAGCTGAATCTCCTTTACTTGACAGAGATGTGCCTGAGCAGCGGCCCTCCCCAGCCCTATCCCAAATCATACTTATTTTGCATAGGCGATACCATGGTCATGAAGATTGTTCTCCCAGGGTGAGGTTCATTCATTGCATTCTGGGTATGCTGACCCCTGTGATTTCCCCAAATGTGGGAAACTCGACTGCATTATTTGTGGTAGTGGGGGACTGTGTTTGTGCTTTCCTCTGGTCAGCTCTGGTAAAAGTCTGATTTATTTGTCTCAGATCTTCCTCTAGCCTTGTTCTTCTTTCGAGAGTTCCCTTGTGCTGCCTCAGTTGGATCTCTTTCACTTGACAGGGGGGTGCCCGAGTAGCGACCCTCCCCAGCTCTAGCCCAACTCCTACTTACCTGCCAGGTGAGATACTATGATCATGAAGGTGCTTCTCCCAGGGCAAGGCTCACCCATTGCACTCTGGGTGTGGTGCCCCTGCGATTTCCCCAAATGTGGGAAGCTTGACTGCATAATTTGTGTTTCCCCTGGTCGGCTCTCGTATAATTCAGATCTCTTTGTCTCAGGTCTCTCTCCAGCCTAGTTTGCTGTCTGTTTCCACTTCTTTTTTCATGAGCCCCTCCCTTTTATACCCTTGTGCACTATCCTGACTTCTCCTCTTGTCTGCTTACTTTGTGCCTTCCAATGCACAATGCAAACTACTGGTAGTGCTGCAGGGCCCACACCCTTTTACTTGCCGTACAGAGCAGCTCTGGAGCTGTTACAGTGCCCAGCTGCTGCAAGAAATCAGCTTGAATGCTTCAGGGGCTGGGGCATAGCCAACATGAGCCCCACACCGAAGGAGGGTGGAGGTGTTTAATGCGAACTAGGGGTCATCCAAGTGCCGCAAAAGGCCGCTATGCCCTGCACGCCCCTTTTCTCTTTTCATATGCAGACGAGGGTTGAAGCCAACTTTGACCCACTGCTTGGATGACATCACCGTATGCAAATCCATCTGCTGCAGGCCTTCCCCCAGGAATGCTTGCACTAGTTGTTGCATTTGGTTTGTTGTTTGGGGGTGCTTCATTATTAGGCAGCCTTCTGCCCTCCCATGTTCATCTGAAAATATGTGTTCTCCCTGCAGTTGTTGTCCCCAGATGAGAGTTCCCTTGTGCTGCCTCAGTTGAATCTCCTTTACTTGACAGAGATGTGCCTGAGCAGCGGCCCTCCCCAGCCCTATCCCAAATCATACTTATTTTGCATAGGAGATACCATGGTCATGAAGATTGTTCTCCCAGGGTGAGGTTCATTCATTGCATTCTGGGTATGCTGACCCCTGTGATTTCCCCAAATGTGGGAAACTCGACTGCATTATTTGTGGTAGTGGGGGACTGTGTTTGTGCTTTCCTCTGGTCAGCTCTGGTAAAAGTCAGATTTATTTGTCTCAGATCTTCCTCTAGCCTTGTTCTTCTTTCGAGAGTTCCCTTGTGCTGCCTCAGTTGAATCTCCTTCACTTGACAGGGGGGTACCCGAGCAGCGACCCTCCCCAGCTCTAGCCCAACTTCTACTTACCTGGCAGGTGAGATACTATGATCATGTAGGTGCTTCTCCCAGGGCAAGGCTCACCCATTGCACTCTGGGTGTGCTGCTCCTGCGATTTCCCCAAATGTGGGAAACTTGACTGCATAATTTGTGTTTCCCCTGGTCTGCTCTCGTATAATTCAGATCTCTTTGTCTCAGGTCTCTCTCCAGCCTAGTTTGCTGTCTGTTTCAACTTCTCTTTTCTTGAGCCGCTCCCTTCTATGCCCTTGCGCACTATCCTGACTTCTCCCGTCTGCTTACTTTGTGCCTTCCAATGCACAATGCAAACTACAGGTAGTGCTGCAGGGCCCACACCCTTTTACTTGCCGTTCAGAGCAGCTCTGGAGCTGTTACAGTGCCCAGCTGCTGCAAGAAATCAGCTTGAATGCTTCAGGGGCTGGGGCATAGCCAACATGAGCCCCACACCGAAGGAGGGTGGAGGTGTTTAATGCGAACTAGGGGTCATCCAAGCGCCGCAAAAGGCCGCCATGCCCTGCACGCCCCTTTTCTCTTTTCATATGCAGACGAGGGTTGAAGCCAACTTTGACCCACTGCTTGGATGACATCACCATATGCAAATCCATCTGCTGCAGGCCTTCCCCCAGGAATGCTTGTACTAGTTGTTGCATTTGGTTTGTTGTTTGGGGGTGCTTCAGTATTAGGCTGCCTTCTGCCCTCCCATGTTTATCTGAAAATATGTGTTCTCCCTGCATTTGTTGTCCCCAGATGAGAGTTCCCTTGTGCTGCCTCAGTTGAATCTCCTTTACTTGACAGAGATGTGCCTGAGCAGCGGCCCTCCCCAGCCCTATCCCAAATCATACTTATTTTGCATAGGCGATACCATGGTCATGAAGATTGTTCTCCCAGGGTGAGGTTCATTCATTGCATTCTGGGTATGCTGACCCCTGTGATTTCCCCAAATGTGGGAAACTCAACTGCATTATTTGTGGTAGTGGGGGACTGTGTTTGTGCTTTCCTCTGGACAGCTCTGGTAAAAGTCAGATTTATTTGTCTCAGATCTTCCTCTAGCCTTGTTCTTCTTTCGAGAGTTCCCTTGTGCTGCCTCAGTTGGATCTCTTTCACTTGACAGGGGGGTGCCCGAGCAGCGACCCTCCCCAGCTCTAGCCCAACTCCTACTTACTTGCCAGGTGAGATACTATGATCATGAAGGTGCTTCTCCCAGGGCAAGGCTCACCCATTGCACTCTGGGTGTGGTGCCCCTGCGATTTCCCCAAATGTGGGAAGCTTGACTGCATAATTTGTGTTTCCCCTGGTCGGCTCTCGTATAATTCAGATCTCTTTGTCTCAGGTCTCTCTCCAGCCTAGTTTGCTGTCTGTTTCCACTTCTTTTTTCATGAGCCCCTCCCTTTTATACCCTTGTGCACTATCCTGACTTCTCCTCCTGTCTGCTTACTTTGTGCCTTCCAATGCACAATGCAAACTACAGGTAGTGCTGTAGGGCCCACACCCTTTTACTTGCCGTACAGAGCAGCTCTGGAGCTGTTACAGTGCCCAGCTACTGCAAGAAATCAGCTTGAATGCTTCAGGGGCTGGGGCACAGCCAACATGAGCCCCACACCGAAGGAGGGTGGAGGTGTTTAATGTGAACTAGGGGTCATCCAAGCGCCGCAAAAGGCCGCCATGCCCTGCACGCCCCTTTTCTCTTTTCATATGCAGACGAGGGTTGAAGCCAACTTTGACCCACTGCTTGGATGACATCACCGTATGCAAATCCATCTGCTGCAGGCCTTCCCCCAGGAATGCTTGCACTAGTTGTTGCATTTGGTTTGTTGTTTGGGGGTGCTTCAGTATTAGGCAGCCTTCTGCCCTCCCATGTTCATCTGAAAATATGTGTTCTCCCTGCAGTTGTTGTCCCCAGATGAGAGTTCCCTTGTGCTGCCTCAGTGGAATCTCCTTTACTTGACAGAGATGTGCCTGAGCAGCGGCCCTCCCCAGCCCTATCCCAAATCATACTTATTTTGCATAGGAGATACCATGGTCATGAAGATTGTTCTCCCAGGGTGAGGTTCATTCATTGCATTCTGGGTATGCTGACCCCTGTGATTTCCAAAATGTGGGAAACTCGACTGCATTATTTGTGGTAGTGGGGGACTGTGTTTGTGCTTTCCTCTGGTCAGCTCTGGTAAAAGTCAGATTTATTTGTCTCAGATCTTCCTCTAGCCTTGTTCTTCTTTCGAGAGTTTCCTTGTGCTGCCTCAGTTGGATCTCTTTCACTTGACAGAGGGGTGCCCGAGCAGCGACCCTCCCCAGCTCTAGCCCAACTCCTACTTACCTGCCAGGTGAGATACTATGATCATGAAGGTGCTTCTCCCAGGGCAAGGCTCACCCATTGCACTCTGATTTCCCCAAATGTGGGAAGCTTGACTGCATAATTTGTGTTTCCCCTGGTCGGCTCTCGTATAATTCAGATCTCTTTGTCTCAGGTCTCTCTCCAGCCTAGTTTGCTGTCTGTTTCCACTTCTTTTTTCATGAGCCCCTCCCTTTTATACCCTTGTGCACTATCCTGACTTCTCCTCCTGTCTGCTTACTTTGTGCCTTCCAATGCACAATGCAAACTACAGGTAGTGCTGCAGGGCCCACACCCTTTTACTTGCCGTACAGAGCAGCTCTGGAGCTGTTACAGTGCCCAGCTGCTGCAAGAAATCAGCTTGAATGCTTCAGGGGCTGGGGCATAGCCAACATGAGCCCCACACCGAAGGAGGGTGGAGGTGTTTAATGCGAACTAGGGGTCATCCAAGCGCCGCAAAAGGCCGCCATGCCCTGCACGCCCCTTTTCTCTTTTCATATGCAGACGAGGGTTGAAGCCAACTTTGACCCACTGCTTGGATGACATCACCGTATGCAAATCCATCTGCTGCAGGCCTTCCCCCAGGAATGCTTGCACTAGTTGTTGCATTTGGTTTGTTGTTTGGGGGTGCTTCAGTATTAGGCAGCCTTCTGCCCTCCCATGTTCATCTGAAAATATGTGTTCTCCCTGCAGTTGTTGTCCCCAGATGAGAGTTCCCTTGTGCTGCCTCAGTTGAATCTCCTTTACTTGACAGAGATGTGCCTGAGCAGCGGCCCTCCCCAGCCCTATCCCAAATCATGCTTATTTTGCATAGGAGATACCATGGTCATGAAGATTGTTCTCCCACGGTGAGGTTCATTCATTGCATTCTGGGTATGCTGACCCCTGTGATTTCCCCAAATGTGGGAAACTCGACTGCTTTATTTGTGGTAGTGGGGGACTGTGTTTGTGCTTTCCTCTGGTCAGCTCTGGTAAAAGTCAGATTTCTTTGTCTCAGATCTTCCTTTAGCCTTGTTCTTCTTTCGAGAGTTCCCTTGTGCTGCCTCAGTTGGATCTCCTTCACTTGACAGGGGGGTACCCGAGCAGCGACCCTCCCCAGCTCTAGCCCAACTTCTACTTACCTGGCAGGTGAGATACTATGATCATGTAGGTGCTTCTCCCAGGGCAAGGCTCACCCATTGCACTCTGGGTGTGCTGCTCCTGCGATTTCCCCAAATGTGGGAAACTTGACTGCATAATTTGTGTTTCCCCTGGTCGGCTCTCGTATAATTCAGATCTCTTTGTCTCAGGTCTCTCTCCAGCCTAGTTTGCTGTCTGTTTCAACTTCTCTTTTCTTGAGCCGCTCCCTTCTATGCCCTTGCGCACTATCCTGACTTCTCCCGTCTGCTTACTTTGTGCCTTCCAATGCACAATGCAAACTACAGGTAGTGCTGCAGGGCCCACACCCTTTTACTTGCCGTTCAGAGCAGCTCTGGAGCTGTTACAGTGCCCAGCTGCTGCAATAAATCAGCTTGAATGCTTCAGGGGATGGGGCATGGCCAACATGAGCCCCACACCAAAGGAGGGTGGGGTGTTTAATGCGAACTAGGGGTCATCCAAGCACCGCAAAAGGCCGCCATGCCCTGCACGCCCCTTTTCTCTTTTCATATGCAGATGAGGGTTGAAGCCAACTTTGACCCACTGCTTGGATGACATCACCGTATGCAAATCCGTCTTCTGCAGAACTTCCCCCAGGAATGCTTGCACTAGTTGTTGCATTTGGTTTGTTGTTTGGGGGTGCTTCAGTATTAGGCAGCCTTCTGCCCTCCCATGTTCATCTGAAAATATGTGTTCTCCCTGCAGTTGTTGTCCCCAGAGGAGAGTTCCCTTGTGCTGCCTCAGTTGAATCTCCTTTACTTGACAGAGATGTGCATGAGCAGCGGCCCTCCCCAGCCCTATCCCAAATCATACTTATTTTGCATAGGAGATACCATGGTCATGAAGATTACTCTCCCAGGGTGAGGTTCATTCATTGCATTCTGGGTATGCTGACCCCTGTGATTTCCCCAAATGTGGGAAACGCGACTGCTTTATTTGTTGGTAGTGGGGGACTGTGTTTGTGTTTTCCTCTGATCTCTGGTAAAAGTCAGATTTCTTTGTTTCAGATCTTCCTCTAGCCTTGTTCTTCTTTCGAGAGTTTCCTTGTGCTGCCTCAGTTGGATCTCCTTCACTTGACAGGGGGGTGCCCGAGCAGCGACCCTCCCCAGCTCTAGCCCAACTCCTACTTACCTGCCAGGTGAGATACTATGATCATGAAGGTGCTTCTCCCAGGGCAAGGCTCACCCATTGCACTCTGGGTGTGCTGCCCCTGCGATTTCCCCAAATGTGGGAAACTTGACTGCATAATTTGTGTTTCCCCTGGTCAGGTCTCGTATAATTCAGATCTCTTTGTCTCTGGTCTCTCTCCAGCCTAGTTTGCTGTCTGTTTCCACTTCTCTTTTCTTGAGCCGCTCCCTTCTATGCCCTTGCGCACTATCCTGACTTCTCCTCCTTTCTGCTTACTTTGTGCCTTCCAACGCACAATGCGAACTACAGGTAGTGCTGCAGGGCCCACACCCTTTTACTTGCCTTACAGAGCAGCTCTGGAGCTGTTACAGTGCCCAGCTGCTGCAAGAAATCAGCTTGAATGCTTCAGGGGCTGGGGCATAGCCAACATGAGCCCTACACCGAAGGAGGGTGGAGGTGTTTAATGCAAACTAGGGGTCAGCCAAGTGCCACAAAAGGCCACCATGCCCTGCACGCCCCTTTTCTCTTTTCATATGCAGACGAGGGTTGAAGCCAACTTTGACCCACTGCTTGGATGACATCACCATATGCAAATCTATCTGCTGCAGGCCTTCCCCCAGGAATGCTTGCACTAGTTGTTGCATTTGGTTTGTTGTTTGGGGGTGCTTCAGTATTAGGCAGCCTTCTGCCCTCCCATGTTCATCTGAAAATATGTGTTCTCCCTGCAGTTGTTGTCCCCAGATGAGAGTTCCCTTGTGCTGCCTCAGTTGAATCTCCTTTACTTGACAGAGATGTGCCTGAGCAGCGGCCCTCCCCAGCCATATCCCAAATCATACTTATTTTGCATAGGAGATACCATTGTTATGAAGATTGTTCTCCCAGGGTGCGGTTCATTCATTGCACTCTGGGTATGCTGACCCCTGTGATTTCCCCAAATGTGGGAAACTCGACTGCATTATTTGTGGTAGTGGTGGACTGTGTTTGTGCTTTCCTCTGGTCAGCTCTGGTAAAAGTCAGATTTCTTTGTCTCAGATCTTCCTCTAGCCTTGTTCTTCTTTCGAGAGTTCCTTTGTGCTGCCTCAGTTGGATCTCCTTCACTTGACAGGGGGGTGCCCGAGCAGCGACCCTCCCCAGCTCTAGCCCAACTCCTACTTACCTGCCAGGTGAGATACTATGATCATGAAGGTGCTTCTCCCAGGGCAAGGCTCACCCATTGCACTCTGGGTGTGCTGCTCCTGCGATTTCCCCAAATGTGGGAAACTTGACTGCATAATTTGTGTTTCCCCTGGTCAGGTCTCGTATAATTCAGATCTCTTTGTCTCAGGTCTCTCTCCAGCCTAGTTTGCTGTCTGTTTCCACTTCTCTTTTCTTCAGCAGCTCCCTTCTATGCCCTTGCGCACTATCCTGACTTCTCCTCCTTTCTGCTTACTTTGTGCCTTCCAACGCACAATGCGAACTACAGGTAGTGCTGCAGGGCCCACAACCTTTTACTTGCCTTACAGAGCAGCTCTGGAGCTGTTACAGTGCCCAGCTGCTGCAAGAAATCAGCTTGAATGCTTCAGGGGCTGGGGCATAGCCAACATGAGCCCCACACCGAAGGAGGGTGGAGGTGTTTAATGCAAACTAGGGGTCAGCCAAGTGCCGCAAAAGGCCACCATGCCCTGCACGCCCCTTTTCTCTTTTCATATGCAGACGAGGGTTGAAGCCAACTTTGACCCACTGCTTGGATGACATCACCATATGCAAATCTATCTGCTGCAGGCCTTCCCCCAGGAATGCTTGCACTAGTTGTTGCATTTGGTTTGTTGTTTGGGGGTGCTTCAGTATTAGGCAGCCTTCTGCCCTCCCATGTTCATCTGAAAATATGTGTTCTCCCTGCAGTTGTTGTCCCCAGATGAGAGTTCCCTTGTGCTGCCTCAGTTGAATCTCCTTTACTTGACAGAGATGTGCCTGAGCAGCGGCCCTCCCCAGCCATATCCCAAATCATACTTATTTTGCATAGGAGATACCATTGTTATGAAGATTGTTCTCCCAGGGTGCGGTTCATTCATTGCACTCTGGGTATGCTGACCCCTGTGATTTCCCCAAATGTGGGAAACTCGACTGCATTATTTGTGGTAGTGGTGGACTGTGTTTGTGCTTTCCTCTGGTCAGCTCTGGTAAAAGTCAAATTTCTTTGTCTCAGATCTTCCTCTAGCCTTGTTCTTCTTTCGAGAGTTCCTTTGTGCTGCCTCAGTTGGATCTCCTTCACTTGACAGGGGGGTGTCCGAGCAGCGACCCTCCCCAGCTCTAGCCCAACTCCTACTTACCTGCCAGGTGAGATACTATGATCATGAAGGTGCTTCTCCCAGGGCAAGGCTCACCCATTGCACTCTGGGTGTGCTGCCCCTGCAATTTCCCCAAATGTGGGAAACTTGACTGCATAATTTGTGTTTCCCCTGGTCGGCTCTCGTATAATTCAGATCTCTTTGTCTCAGGTCTCTCTCCAGCCTAGTTTGCTGTCTGTTTCCACTTCTCTTTTCTTGAGCCCCTCCCTTCTATACCCTTGTGCACTATCCTGACTTCTCCTCCCGTCTGCTTACTTTGTGCCTTCCAATGCACAATGCAAACTACAGGTAGTGCTGCAGGGCCCACACCCTTTTACTTGCCTTACAGAGCAGCTCTGGAGCTGTTACAGTGCCCAGCTGCTGCAAGAAATCAGCTTGAATGCTTCATGGGATGGGGCATGGCCAACATGAGCCCCACACCAAAGGAGGGTGGGGGTGTTTAATGCGATCTAGGGGTCATCCAAGCAGCGCAAAAGGCCGCCATGCCCTGCACGCCCCTTTTCTCTTTTCATATGCAGATGAGGGTTGAAGCCAACTTTGACCCACTGCTTGGATAACATCACCATATGCAAATCCATCTGCTGCAGGCCTTCCCCCAGGAATGCTTGCACTAGTTGTTGCATTTGGTTTGTTGTTTGGGGGTGCTTCAGTATTAGGCAGCCTTCTGCCCTCCCATGTTCATCTGAAAATATGTGTTCTCCCTGCAGTTGTTGTCCCCAGATGAGAGTTCCCTTGTGCTGCCTCAGTTGAATTAACTTTACTTGACAGAGATGTGCCTGAGCAGCGGCCCTCCCCAGCCCTATCCCAAATCATACTTATTTTGCATAGGAGACACCATGGTCATGAAGATTGTTCACCCAGGGTGAGGTTCATTCATTGCATTCTGGGTATGCTGACCCCTGTGATTTCCCCAAATGTGGGAAACTCGCCTGCATTATTTGTGGTAGTGGGGGACTGTGTTTGTGTTTTCCGCTGGTCAGCTCTGGTAAAAGTCAGATTTCTTTGTCTCAGATCTTCCTCTAGCCTTGTTCTTCTTTCGAGAGTTCCATTGTGCTGCCTCAGTTGGATCTCCTTCACTTGACAGGGGGGTGCCCGAGCAGCGACCCTCCCCAGCTCTAGCCCAACTCCTACTTACCTGCCAGGTGAGATACTATGATCTTGAAGGTGCTTCTCCCAGGGCAAGGCTCACCCATTGCACTCTGGCTGTGCTGCCCCTGCGATTTCCCCAAATGTGGGAAACTTGACTGCATAATTTGTGTTTCCCCTGGTCGGCTCTCGTATAATTCAGATCTCTTTGTCTCTCTCCAGCCTAGTTTGCTGTCTGTTTCCACTTCTCTTTTCTTGAGCCGCTCCCTTCTATGCCCTTGCGCACTATCCTGACTTCTCCCGTCTGATTACTTTGTGCCTTCCAACGCACAATGCGAACTACAGGTAGTGCTGCAGGGCCCACACCCTTTTATTTGCCTTACAGAGCAGCTCTGGAGCTGTTACAGTGCCCAGCTGCTGCAAGAAATCAGCTTGAATGCTTCAGGGGCTGGGGCATAGTCAACATGAGCCCCACACCGAAGGAGGGTGGAGGTGTTTAATGCGAACTAGGGGTCATCCAAGCGCCGCAAAAGGCCGCCATGCCCTGCATAACCCTTTTCTCTTTTCATATGCAGATGAGGGTTCCAGCCAACTTTGGCCCACTGCTTGGATGACATCACCGTATGCAAATTCGTCTCCTGCAGACCTTCCCCCAGGAATGCTTGTACTAGTTATTGCATATGGTTTGATATTTGATGGTGCTTCAGTATTAGGCAGCCTTCCGCCCTCCCATGTTCATCTGAAAAGATGTGGTCTCCCTGCAGTTGTTGTCCCCAGACGAGAGTTCCCTTGTGCTTCCTCAGTTGAATCTCCTTAACTTGACGGGGGAGGGGCTGCCCGAGCAGCCACCCTCCCCAGCCCTATCCCAACTCATACTTATTTTGCATATGAGATCTCTATATCATGAAGATTGTTCTCACAGGGTGAGGTTCATCCATTATATTTTAAAATAGGAAGGTTCAAATTACATATTTGAATTGCATCTATGTGCTGGATTCAAATGTCCCCCCCCCCTTCCTTTCTCAATTGTGCCCGTCAGCAGCTATTCTAAGGTTGCTGCCAATGGGTGTGACACATTAATTTCTTCTGTGGGGTACACTGGACTCCACAAGGATTCACATTGGGGTGTAGAGTAGGATCTTGATCTGAGGCACCAACCGGCTCAAAGCTTTTGACTGTTCCCAAGATGCTCAGCGCATTCTCCTCTATAACCCCGCTTCCATGAACAGGGAGCTCAGTTTGTAGTTGTTGCCTTCAGTAGCAGGCCACTTAACAGGGGCCTGCCTCAAGCAGCCTATTCTTAGCTATTAATTTTGACAAGAAAAGAAGAACTTTTTTTATGAGAATCTACAAGGGCTGCAGCAGGCTAGGTCTAATAGACATCTTTACTGCAGCTTCATCACTCCCAGCGGCACTGTATACTCCCGTGCCCTGGTTGCTGGGTCACTGCAGCGGAGGCTCCGGTTTCTTCCTAAGGTCAGTCACACACAATGTAACACCCCGGTATAACAAGTGTGTAAACTATGTGGAACAGGTCAGGGATACCTTGATGGACTATTCCTCCTTCAGCAGCAGCTCTTCTCTATTCCTGGCAGAGAGGCAAGGTTTCCCCAGACACAAAGAAAGGCAGGCAGGGCTTTGTATGAAAGAATAAATGGTTTACCACATAACTCAGAAAAGGAACTGATTACAGTAGGGAAGGGAAAGATTTGATTCAAGCAACTTAAACACAGACACCATATACACTTTAAGTCATTACACAAATGGTAATATAACTAAATCTGAGATTAATACTATGTTGCTTAGTAATAGAAATCAACTTATGCAGACAATATTTAAGTCCCAGATAACATTGGTGTCACTGCAGGGAGTCTCTATGTGCACGTTGGGGCCCGGTTATGTTGTTACATAGTTATATGCAGCTATTGTCTCCTTTAGCTGTGAACAAAATATTGTAGCTCTGTGTAGTAAAGATGATTGTTTAAAACAAACTGGAGCTGCTTCCCATGTAAATCGCTGCATAGGTATAGTAAATATAGGATAATGTCCTTTGCAGTGGAGTAGGTTTCAGTATAAATATGACTTTTATCTTGCAGGTGGTCAAAACTGGTTCCTTGAATAGGTTGCTCACAGTTTCTAGAACTGGATGCTATATTATTCATGCCTAACATTGAAGCATTCTTTCGGATAATCTGGACACTGGAGATGGGCATTTCTATCATTATTTGGCTAGCCTTATTTTTTTCATGTTCCTCTCTTACAGATAATTCTGTTATCATTCTTCCCTTTTGTTTGGCTATCCCAGGTTGAAGGCCTTGTTTCTCCTGGAGCTTGTCAGTTTGAAACTCTCCTTGGAGTGCTGCTACGAGCTCCTCACAGCAGTTCCGCAACACATTCATGCCCACTATCACTGGAGGCAATCCATCATCTTGGGCAGTGGTGATGATGAAGCCTTGCTGTGGTAGCACTGTTCGTCCGATTTGAATTTCAGCTTCCGAGTATCCTTTGCAAGGGATGCAGTGCCCATTGCTTGCAATCGGGTTTATCAATGTGGAAGTTGACGGAAACATCTGTTCCTCAGTCCAATGCTGCTCAAACTGTGTTGCTTGTATTGTGGTCACTTGTGATCCAGTGTCTAAGAGAGCGGGCATTGAGACTCCATTGATGCAAACTTGAACCACCGGGCTTTGGCTAACATAACGGGTTAACCACATGAATTTGGAGTTTAAATGATCTGGCTGCTCAAATTCTCTCTTAATTTGTCCGCTTCCTTCACAGCTTTGAAAAATGGGTCGCCTTTGGGAGGCAAAGTGGTTGGAAAAAAGTGTCTCCCTGTTTCTATGTAGGTCCCATTGGGAACTGTTCAGTGGTCTCCTCTCCTGGCACCATTCCATTTCTTCATGGAGCAGTGCCTGCTGTCTCTTCAGAATCTGCAGGTCTCTGCGCATCTCTGTCACACCACGTGTCAGTTCAGCCAGCAGACTTCGTAACTCACTAGAAGAGTCAAATATGCATGTCTTTGAACATGGCACTGTCACTCCTTTTACTGTAGGTGGGTAAGTAGCTCCTTTAAAACTTGACTCCTGGGCATCAGAATTCTCTTGATACCGTGGCATCTCTGGAATAGACTCTTGTGGAACAGCCCCTGAAGTAAGACTGGAGCCTAGAACTTTAATCGCAGCCTCTTTAAAATCCAGGAATGTGCTTCCAGGCTTCTGCAATCTCAATAGTCGCAGCTGAGTTTTACAAATTCGCCCCTTGCACCTTCAGTGAACTGGTCCAATAACATTTTCTCTTTGTCATGCACTTGCTCAGGGTCTGCTTGCTGAACATCTCTGAGTGCTTCCTGCAAGCTGAGGGCATAGCCCCGTAGTGACTCTCCTGGTTGTTGCTTTCGAGCAAAGAAGTGCATTTTAAGTTCTGACACTGTCCTTGTGTCAAATGTGGTAGCAAGCCTGTTGAGGATCTGGTCCACAGTCTTCTTCTCTTCAGTAGGCCAGGAAGTAACCTCTCTAAGTGCAAGCCCTTTCAACTGTCCCATCAAGATCTCCACCTTTTGCTGCTCTTTCAGCGGGTACAGACGAAACAAAGACTGCAGTAGTATCCTCATCAGTTTATTTTTGTCAATTACCATTTTAATAATCGGGTAAAGAAAATTAAGTGGATTTTTGAAAGAAAACAATACTGTCAATATACTATTAAAACAAATTAAAATGGTAAAAGTTATTGTACTTTAAGTAAAAATAAAAGAGCAAAAATATCAATCCCAGTTTTGGATTACTTTAATTAACAAAAAAAAATGCATATAGCAGAGGATAGTTTCAATCTGCCTACCTCTGGGCTATGGACCCAGCATGCTTCCATTACAGTACTCTGCTGCACATGTAATTGCAAGAGATCCTGAAGCACTCACTCATCATGGGAAAGTACCAATGTGTTTCTTCATTGGTTGATGGAAGAAACATCTTACAAAAACTCTCCAGATTATTGACTATTTAAAGTTTTTCTTGGAAACGTTCTAGATGAATGCTTATCAGCCTTTGTCAGTATGTACTTTTGCAAAGTGTCGCTGTGGCGCAATCAGTTAGTGTGTACGGCTATTAACCAAAAGGTTGGTGGTTCAATCCCACCCAGGGACGTAATTGACCTTGTTATCAGATTTTGGTGATCTTTAAGTAGACAAGTCAAAATTGCAAACCCCCTCTTATGGTGTAGGGTACCTGGCCTTCTCTGATGTAATCAGAGTTAGATTTAATTAAGTGATTTTATAAAAAAAACAGCTAGGAAGCACAATTTAGCAGTGGGTTGCAGAGAAAAAGAAAAATGCTGGCAGAAAAATCCAATTGAGTGATTAAACAGCTCTTCATTTTCTGGCTTTATTTTTATGATAACAAATTTGTTCTCTGAAAAGTGTCCACAAAGCCAAGTATCTGATTAACATCTTTGTAGGGATGGTTTTTCACCTATTACTAAATTAAACTTGCTTCATTGGAAAGGCAGCAAGATGTATCCTCATTTCAATATCTACGGAAATAATACAGGTTGACACCATGAAACATTAACGCCACTGCATCTTTGCTGTTTTCTCATGTGGAAGTCTGTTTAATGTGAAAACAAGGTGATCTCTAATTAGCACACAGGTAAGGAATTAAGAAAATCTTTATTTAAGGGTGAAGATGTTTCTCACAAAATCGTTGCCCCAATGCATCATTGAAATCCAAGCTGGAAAGATGATTTTAATATATTACTTGAACATTTTATATTGCTCTTCTGGTGATAATGTAGTTTGTTTTTGTCAATTACCATTTTAATAATCGGGTAAAGAAAATTAAGTGGATTTTTGAAAGAAAACAATACTGTCAATATACTATTAAAACAAATTAAAATGGTAAAAGTTATTGTACTTTAAGTAAAAATAAAAGAGCAAAAATATCAATCCCAGTTTTGGATTACTTTAATTAACAAAAAAAAAAATGCATATAGCAGAGGATAGTTTCAATCTGCCTACCTCTGGGTTATGGACCCAGCATGCTTCCATTACAGTACTCTGCTGCACATGTAAGTGCAAGAGATCCTGAAGCACTCACTCATCATGGGAAAGTACCAATGTGTTTCTTCATTGGTTGATGGAAGAAACATCTTACAAAAACTCTCCACATTATTGACTTTTTAAAATGTTTCTAGGAATCGTTCTAGATGAATGCTTATTAGCCTTTGTCAGTATGGACTTTTGCAAAGTGTTGCTGTGGTGCAATCAGTTACTGCGTAAGGCTATTAACCAAAAGGTTGGTGGTTCAATCCCACCCAGGGACGTAATTGACCTTGTTATCAGATTTTGGTGATCTTTATGTAGACAAGTCAAAATTTCGAAAACCCCTGTTATGGTGTAGGGTACCTGGCCTTCTCTGATGTAATCAGAGTTAGATTTGATTCAGTGATTTTATAAAAACAGCTAGGAAGCACAATTTAGCAGTGGGTTGCAGAGAAAAAGAAATATGCTGGCAAAAAAATCCAATTGAGTGATTAAATAGCTCTTCATTTTCTGGCTTTATTTTTATGCTAACAAATTTGTTCTCTGAAAAGTGTCCACAAAGCCAAGTATCTGATTAACATCTTTGTAGGGATGGTTTTTCACCTATTACTAAATTAAACTTGCTTCATTGGAAAGGCAGCAAGGTGCATCCTCATTTCAATATCTACTGAAATAATACAGGTTGACACCAGGAAACATTAACGCCACTGCATCCTTGCTGCTTTCTCATGTGGAAGTCTGTTTAATGTGAAAACAAGGTGATATCTAATTAGCACACAGGTAAGGAATTAAGAAAATCTTTATTTAAGGGTGAAGATGTTTCTCACAAAATCGTTGCCCCAATGCATCATTGAAATTCAAGCTGGAAAGATGATTTTAATATATCATTTGTACATTTTGTATTGCTCTTCTGGTGACAATGTAGTTTGTTTTTGTCAATTACCATTTTAATAATCGGGTAAAGAAAATTAATTGGATTTTTGAAAGAAAACAATACTGTCAATATACTATTAAAACAAATTAAAATGGTAAAAGTTATTGTACTTTAAGTAAAAATAAAAGAGCAAAAATATCAATCCCAGTTTTGGATTACTTTAATTAACAAAAAAAAATGCATATAGCAGAGGATAGTTTCAATCTGCCTACCTCTGGGTTATGGACCCAGCATGCTTCCATTACAGTACTCTGCTGCACATGTAAGTGCAAGAGATCCTGAAGCACTCACTCATCATGGGAAAGTACCAATGTGTTTCTTCATTGGTTGATGGAAGAAACATCTTACAAAAACTCTCCACATTATTGACTTTTTAAAATGTTTCTAGGAATCGTTCTAGATGAATGCTTATTAGCCTTTGTCAGTATGGACTTTTGCAAAGTGTTGCTGTGGCGCAATCAGTTACTGTGTAAGGCTAATAACCAAAAGGTTGGTGGTTCAATCCCACCCAGGGACGTAATTGACCTTGTTATCAGATTTTGGTGATCTTTATGTAGACAAGTCAAAATTTCAAACCCCCTCTTATGGTGTAGGGTACCTGGCCTTCTCTGATGTAATCAGAGTTAGATTTGATTCAGTGATTTTATAAAAACAGCTAGGAAGCACAATTTAGCAGTGGGTTGCAGAGAAAAAGAAATATGCTGGCAAAAAAATCCAATTGAGTGATTAAACAGCTCTTCATTTTCTGGCTTTATTTTTATGCTAACAAATTTGTTCTCTGAAAAGTGTCCACAAAGCCAAGTTTCTGATTAACACCTTTGTAGGGATGGTTTTTCACCTATTACTAAATTAAACTTGCTTCATTGGAAAGGCTGCAAGATGCATCCTCATTTGAATATCTACTGAAATAATACAGGTTGACACCAGGAAACATTAACGCCACTGCATCCTTGCTGCTTTCTCATGTGGAAGTCTGTTTAATGTGAAAACAAGGTGATATCTAATTAGCACACAGGTAAGGAATTAAGAAAATCTTTATTTAAGGGTGAAGATGTTTCTCACAAAATCGTTGCCCCAATGCATCATTGAAATTCAAGCTGGAAATATTATTTTAATATATCACTTGTACATTTTGTATTGCTCTTCTGGTGACAATGTAGTTTGTTTTTGTCAATTACCATTTTAATAATCGGGTAAAGAAAATTAAGTGGATTTTTGAAAGAAAACAATACTGTCAATATACTATTAAAACAAATGAAAATGGTAAAAGTTATTGTACTTTAAGTAAAAATAAAAGAGCAAAAATATCAATCCCAGTTTTGGATTACTTTAATTAACAAAAAAAAACGCATATAGCAGAGGATAGTTTCAATCTGCCTACCTCTGGGCTATGGACCCAGCATGCTTCCATTCCAGTACTCTGCTGCACATGTAATTGCAAGAGATCCTGAAGTACTCACTCATCATGGGAAAGTACCAATGTGTTTCTTCATTGGTTGATGGAAGAAACATCTTACAAAAACTCTCCAGATTATTGACTACTTAAAGTTTTTCTAGGAAACGTTCTAGATGAATGCTTATTAGCCTTTGTCAGTATGTACTTTTGCAAAGTGTCGCTGTGGCGCAATCAGTTAGTGTGTACGGCTATTAACCAAAAGGTTGGTAGTTCAATCCCACCCAGGGATGTAATTGACCTTGTTATCAGATTTTGGTGATCTTTAAGTAGACAAGTCAAAATTTCAAAAACCCCTGTTATGGTATTGGGTACCTGGCCTTCTCTGATGTAATCAGAGTTAGATTTGATTCAGTGATTTTATAAAAACAGCTAGGAAGCACAATTTAGCAGTGGTTTGCAGAGAAAAAGAAATATGCTGGCAAAAAAAATCCAATTGAGTGATTTAACAGCTCTTCATTTTCTGGCTTTATTTTTATGCTAACAAATTTGTTCTCTGAAAAGTGTCCACAAAGCCAAGTATCTGATTAACATCTTTGTAGGGATGGTTTTTCACCTATTACTAAATTAAACTTGCTTCATTGGAAAGGCAGCAAGATGCATCCTCATTTCAATATCTACTGAAATAATACAGGTTGACACCAGGAAACATTAACGCCACTGCATCCTTGCTGCTTTCTCATGTGGAAGTCTGTTTAATGTGAAAACAAGGTGATATCTAATTAGCACACAGGTAAGGAATTAAGAAAATCTTTATTTAAGGGTGAAGATGTTTCTCACAAAATCGTTGCCCCAATGCATCATTGAAATTCAAGCTGGAAAGATGATTTTAATATATCACTTGTACATTTTGTATTGCTCTTCTGGTGACAATGTAGTTTGTTTTTGTCAATTACCATTTTAATAATAGGGTAAAGAAAATTAAGTGGATTTTTGAAAGAAAACAATACTGTCAATATACTATTAAAACAAATTAAAATGGTAAAAGTTATTGTACTTTAAGTAAAAATAAAAGAGCAAAAATATCAATCCCAGTTTTGGATTACTTTAATTAACAAAAAAAAATGCATATAGCAGAGGATAGTTTCAATCTGCCTACCTCTGGGTTAAGGGGCCCAGCATGCTTCCATTGCAGTACTCTGCTGCACATGTAAGTGCAAGAGAACCTGAAGCACTCACTCATCATGGGAAAGTACCAATGCGTTTCTTCATTGGTTGATGGAAGAAACATCTTACAAAAACTCTCCAGATTATTGACTTTTTAAAGTTTTCTAGGAAACGTTCTAGATGAATGCTTATTAGCCTTTGTCAGTATGTACTTTTGCAAAGTGTCTCTGTGGTGCAATCGGTTAGTGTGTTTGGTTATTAACCAAAGGGTTGGTGGTTCAATCCCACCCAGGGATGTTATTGACCTTGTCATCAGATTTTGGTGATCTTTAAGTAGACAAGTCAAAATTTCAAACCCCCTCTTATGGTGTAGGGTACCTGGCCTACTCTGATGTAATCAGAGTTAGATTTGATTAAGTGATTTTATAAAAAAACAGCTAGGAAGCACAATTTAGCAGTGGTTTGCAGAGAAAATGAAATATGCTGGCAGAAAAATCCAATTGAGTGATTAAACAGCTCTTCATTTTCTGGCTTTATTTTTATGCTAACTAATTTGTTCTCTGAAAAGTGTCCACAAAGCCAAGTATCGGATTAACATCTTTGTAGGGATGGTTTTTCACCTATTACTAAATTAAACTTGCTTCATTGGAAAGGCAGCAAGATGCATCCTCATTTCAATATCTACTGAAATAATACAGGTTGACACCAGGAAACATTAACGCCACTGCATCCTTGCTGCTTTCTCATGTGGAAGTCTGTTTAATGTGAAAACAAGGTGATATCTAATTAGCACACAGGTAAGGAATTAAGAAAATCTTTATTTAAGGGTAAGATGTTTCTCACAAAATCGTTGCCCCAATGCATCATTGAAATTCAAGCTGGAAAGATGATTTTAATATATCATTTGTACATTTTGTATTGCTCTTCTGGTGACAATGTAGTTTGTTTTTGTCAATTACCATTTTAATAATCGGGTAAAGAAAATTAATTGGATTTTTGAAAGAAAACAATACTGTCAATATACTATTAAAACAAATTAAAATGGTAAAAGTTATTGTACTTTAAGTAAAAATAAAAGAGCAAAAATATCAATCCCAGTTTTGGATTACTTTAATTAACAAAAAAAAATGCATATAGCAGAGGATAGTTTCAATCTGCCTACCTCTGGGTTATGGACCCAGCATGCTTCCATTACAGTACTCTGCTGCACATGTAAGTGCAAGAGATCCTGAAGCACTCACTC
This sequence comes from Pseudophryne corroboree, assembly GCF_028390025.1. Classification (NCBI taxonomy): domain Eukaryota; kingdom Metazoa; phylum Chordata; class Amphibia; order Anura; family Myobatrachidae; genus Pseudophryne; species Pseudophryne corroboree. Next base: position 86,190 of record NW_026968313.1, read on the forward strand.
ATCATGGGAAAGTACCAATGTGTTTCTTCATTGGTTGATGGAAGAAACATCTTACAAAAACTCTCCACATTATTGACTTTTTAAAATGTTTCTAGGAATCGTTCTAGATGAATGCTTATTAGCCTTTGTCAGTATGGACTTTTGCAAAGTGTTGCTGTGGCGCAATCAGTTACTGTGTAAGGCTATTAACCAAAAGGTTGGTGGTTCAATCCCACCCAGGGACGTAATTGACCTTGTTATCAGATTTTGGTGATCTTTATGTAGACAAGTCAAAATTTCAAACCCACTCTTATGGTGTAGGGTACCTGGCCTTCTCTGATGTAATCAGAGTTAGATTTGATTCAGTGATTTTATAAAAACAGCTAGGAAGCACAATTTAGCAGTGGGTTGCAGAGAAAAAGAAATATGCTGGCAAAAAAATCCAATTGAGTGATTAAACAGCTCTTCATTTTCTGGCTTTATTTTTATGCTAACAAATTTGTTCTCTGAAAAGTGTCCACAAAGCCAAGTTTCTGATTAACACCTTTGTAGGGATGGTTTTTCACCTATTACTAAATTAAACTTGCTTCATTGGAAAGGCAGCAAGATGCATCCTCATTTGAATATCTACTGAAATAATACAGGTTGACACCAGGAAACATTAACGCCACTGCATCCTTGCTGCTTTCTCATGTGGAAGTCTGTTTAATGTGAAAACAAGGTGATATCTAATTAGCACACAGGTAAGGAATTAAGAAAATCTTTATTTAAGGGTGAAGATGTTTCTCACAAAATCGTTGCCCCAATGCATCATTGAAATTCAAGCTGGAAAGATGATTTTAATATATCACTTGTACATTTTGTATTGCTCTTCTGGTGACAATGTAGTTTGTTTTTGTCAATTACCATTTTAATAATCGGGTAAAGAAAATTAAGTGGATTTTTGAAAGAAAACAATACTGTCAATATACTATTAAAACAAATGAAAATGGTAAAAGTTATTGTACTTTAAGTAAAAATAAAAGAGCAAAAATATCAATCCCAGTTTTGGATAACTTTAATTAACAAAAAAAAACGCATATAGCAGAGGATAGTTTCAATCTGCCTACCTCTGGGCTATGGACCCAGCATGCTTCCATTACAGTACTCTGCTGCACATGTAATTGCAAGAGATCCTGAAGTACTCACTCATCATGGGAAAGTACCAATGTGTTTCTTCATTGGTTGATGGAAGAAACATCTTACAAAAACTCTCCAGATTATTGACTACTTAAAGTTTTTCTAGGAAACGTTCTAGATGAATGCTTATTAGCCTTTGTCAGTATGTACTTTTGCAAAGTGTCGCTGTGGCGCAATCAGTTAGTGTGTACGGCTATTAACCAAAAGGTTGGTGGTTCAATCCCACCCAGGGATGTAATTGACCTTGTTATCAGATTTTGGTGATCTTTAAGTAGACAAGTCAAAATTTCAAAAACCCCTGTTATGGTGTAGGGTACCTGGCCTTCTCTGATGTAATCAGAGTTAGATTTTATTCAGTGATTTTATAAAAACAGCTAGGAAGCACAATTTAGCAGTGGTTTGCAGAGAAAAAGAAATATGCTGGCAAAAAAATCCAATTGAGTGATTAAACAGCTCTTCATTTTCTGGCTTTATTTTTATGCTAACAAATTTGTTCTCTGAAAAGTGTCCACAAAGCCAAGTATCTGATTAACATCTTTGTAGGGATGGTTTTTCACCTATTACTAAATTAAACTTGCTTCATTGGAAAGGCAGCAAGATGCATCCTCATTTCAATATCTACTGAAATAATACAGGTTGACACCAGGAAACATTAACGCCACTGCATCCTTGCTGCTTTCTCATGTGGAAGTCTGTTTAATGTGAAAACAAGGTGATATCTAATTAGCACACAGGTAAGGAATTAAGAAAATCTTTATTTAAGGGTGAAGATGTTTCTCACAAAATCGTTGCCCCAATGCATCATTGAAATTCAAGCTGGAAAGATGATTTTAATATATCACTTGTACATTTTGTATTGCTCTTCTGGTGACAATGTAGTTTGTTTTTGTCAATTACCATTTTAATAATAGGGTAAAGAAAATTAAGTGGATTTTTGAAAGAAAACAATACTGTCAATATACTATTAAAACAAATTAAAATGGTAAAAGTTATTGTACTTTAAGTAAAAATAAAAGAGCAAAAATATCAATCCCAGTTTTGGATTACTTTAACAAAAAAAAAATGCATATAGCAGAGGATAGTTTCAATCTGCCTACCTCTGGGTTAAGGGGCCCAGCATGCTTCCATTGCAGTACTCTGCTGCACATGTAAGTGCAAGAGATCCTGAAGCACTCACTCATCATGGGAAAGTACCAATGCGTTTCTTCATTGGTTGATGGAAGAAACATCTTACAAAAACTCTCCAGATTATTGACTTTTTAAAGTTTTCTAGGAAACGTTCTAGATGAATGCTTATTAGCCTTTGTCAGTATGTACTTTTGCAAAGTGTCTCTGTGGTGCAATCGGTTAGTGTGTTTGGTTATTAACCAAAGGGTTGGTGGTTCAATCCCACCCAGGGATGTTATTGACCTTGTCATCAGATTTTGGTGATCTTTAAGTAGACAAGTCAAAATTTCAAACCCCCTCTTATGGTGTAGGGTACCTGGCCTACTCTGATGTAATCAGAGTTAGATTTGATTAAGTGATTTTATCAAAAAACAGCTAGGAAGCACAATTTAGCAGTGGTTTGCAGAGAAAATGAAATATGCTGGCAGAAAAATCCAATTGAGTGATTAAACAGCTCTTCATTTTCTGGCTTTATTTTTATGCTAACTAATTTGTTCTCTAAAAAGTGTCCACAAAGCCAAGTATCGGATTAACATCTTTGTAGGGATGGTTTTTCACCTATTACTAAATTAAACTTGCTTCATTGGAAAGGCAGCAAGATGCATCCTCATTTCAATATCTACTGAAATAATACAGGTTGACACCAGGAAACATTAACGCCACTGCATCCTTGCTGCTTTCTCATGTGGAAGTCTGTTTAATGTGAAAACAAGGTGATATCTAATTAGCACACAGGTAAGGAATTAAGAAAATCTTTATTTAAGGGTAAGATGTTTCTCACAAAATCGTTGCCCCAATGCATCATTGAAATTCAAGCTGGAAAGATGATTTTAATATATCACTTGTACATTTTGTATTGCTCTTCTGGTGACAATGTAGTTTGTTTTTGTCAATTACCATTTTAATAATCGGGTAAAGAAAATTAAGTGGATTTTTGAAAGAAAACAATACTGTCAATATACTATTAAAACAAATTAAAATGGTAAAAGTTATTGTACTTTAAGTAAAAATAAAAGAGCAAAAATATCAATACCAGTTTTGGATTACTTTAATTAACAAAAAAAATGCATATAGCAGAGGATAGTTTCAATCTGCCTACCTCTGGGTTATGGACCCAGCATGCTTCCATTACAGTCCTCTGCTGCACATGTAAGTGCAAGAGATCCTGAAGCACTCACTCATCATGGGAAAGTACCAATGTGTTTCTTCATTGGTTGATGGAAGAAACATCTTACAAAAACTCTCCACATTATTGACTTTTTAAAATGTTTCTAGGAATCGTTCTAGATGAATGCTTATTAGCCTTTGTCAGTATGGACTTTTGCAAAGTGTTGCTGTGGCGCAATCAGTTACTGTGTAAGGCTATTAACCAAAAGGTTGGTGGTTCAATCCCACCCAGGGATGTAATTGACCTTGTTATCAGATTTTGGTGATCTTTATGTAGACAAGTCAAAATTTCGAAAACCCCTGTTATGGTGTAGGGTACCTGGCCTTCTCTGATGTAATCAGAGTTAGATTTGATTCAGTGATTTTATAAAAACAGCTAGGAAGCACAATTTAGCAGTGGGTTGCAGAGAAAAAGAAATATGCTGGCAAAAAAATCCAATTGAGTGATTAAATAGCTCTTCATTTTCTGGCTTTATTTTTATGCTAACAAATTTGTTCTCTGAAAAGTGTCCACAAAGCCAAGTATCTGATTAACATCTTTGTAGGGATGGTTTTTCACCTATTACTAAATTAAACTTGCTTCATTGGAAAGGCAGCAAGATGCATCCTCATTTCAATATCTACTGAAATAATACAGGTTGACACCAGGAAACATTAACGCCACTGCATCCTTGCTGCTTTCTCATGTGGAAGTCTGTTTAATGTGAAAACAAGGTGATATCTAATTAGCACACAGGTAAGGAATTAAGAAAATCTTTATTTAAGGGTAAGATGTTTCTCACAAAATCGTTGCCCCAATGCATCATTGAAATTCAAGCTGGAAAGATGATTTTAATATATCACTTGTACATTTTGTATTGCTCTTCTGGTGACAATGTAGTTTGTTTTTGTCAATTACCATTTTAATAATCGGGTAAAGAAAATTAAGTGGATTTTTGAAAGAAAACAATACTGTCAATATACTATTAAAACAATTTAAAATGGTAAAAGTTATTGTACTTTAAGTAAAAATAAAAGAGCAAAAATATCAATACCAGTTTTGGATTACTTTAATTAACAAAAAAAATGCATATAGCAGAGGATAGTTTCAATCTGCCTACCTCTGGGTTATGGACCCAGCATGCTTCCATTACAGTCCTCTGCTGCACATGTAAGTGCAAGAGATCCTGAAGCACTCACTCATCATGGGAAAGTACCAATGTGTTTCTTCATTGGTTGATGGAAGAAACATCTTACAAAAACTCTCCACATTATTGACTTTTTAAAATGTTTCTAGGAATCGTTCTAGATGAATGCTTATTAGCCTTTGTCAGTATGGACTTTTGCAAAGTGTTGCTGTGGCGCAATCAGTTACTGTGTAAGGCTATTAACCAAAAGGTTGGTGGTTTAATCCCACCCAGGGATGTAATTGACCTTGTTATCAGATTTTGGTGATCTTTATGTAGACAAGTCAAAATTTCGAAAACCCCTGTTATGGTGTAGGGTACCTGGCCTTCTCTGATGTAATCAGAGTTAGATTTGATTCAGTGATTTTATAAAAACAGCTAGGAAGCACAATTTAGCAGTGGGTTGCAGAGAAAAAGAAATATGCTGGCAAAAAAATCCAATTGAGTGATTAAATAGCTCTTCATTTTCTGGCTTTATTTTTATGCTAACAAATTTGTTCTCTGAAAAGTGTCCACAAAGCCAAGTATCTGATTAACATCTTTGTAGGGATGGTTTTTCACCTATTACTAAATTAAACTTGCTTCATTGGAAAGGCAGCAAGATGCATCCTCATTTCAATATCTACTGAAATAATACAGGTTGACACCAGGAAACATTAACGCCACTGCATCCTTGCTGCTTTCTCATGTGGAAGTCTGTTTAATGTGAAAACAAGGTGATATCTAATTAGCACACAGGTAAGGAATTAAGAAAATCTTTATTTAAGGGTAAGATGTTTCTCACAAAATCATTGCCCCAATGCATCATTGAAATTCAAGCTGGAAAGATGATTTTAATATATCACTTGTACATTTTGTATTGCTCTTCTGGTGACAATGTAGTTTGTTTTTGTCAATTACCATTTTAATAATCGGGTAAAGAAAATTAAGTGGATTTTTGAAAGAAAACAATACTGTCAATATACTATTAAAACAAATTAAAATGGTAAAAGTTATTGTACTTTAAGTAAAAATAAAAGAGCAAAAATATCAATACCAGTTTTGGATTACTTTAATTAACAAAAAAAATGCATATAGCAGAGGATAGTTTCAATCTGCCTACCTCTGGGTTATGGACCCAGCATGCTTCCATTACAGTCCTCTGCTGCACATGTAAGTGCAAGAGATCCTGAAGCACTCACTCATCATGGGAAAGTACCAATGTGTTTCTTCATTGGTTGATGGAAGAAACATCTTACAAAAACTCTCCACATTATTGACTTTTTAAAATGTTTCTAGGAATCGTTCTAGATGAATGCTTATTAGCCTTTGTCAGTATGGACTTTTGCAAAGTGTTGCTGTGGCGCAATCAGTTACTGTGTAAGGCTATTAACCAAAAGGTTGGTGGTTCAATCCCACCCAGGGATGTAATTGACCTTGTTATCAGATTTTGGTGATCTTTATGTAGACAAGTCAAAATTTCGAAAACCCCTGTTATGGTGTAGGGTACCTGGCCTTCTCTGATGTAATCAGAGTTAGATTTGATTCAGTGATTTTATAAAAACAGCTAGGAAGCACAATTTAGCAGTGGGTTGCAGAGAAAAAGAAATATGCTGGCAAAAAAATCCAATTGAGTGATTAAATAGCTCTTCATTTTCTGGCTTTATTTTTATGCTAACAAATTTGTTCTCTGAAAAGTGTCCACAAAGCCAAGTATCTGATTAACATCTTTGTAGGGATGGTTTTTCACCTATTACTAAATTAAACTTGCTTCATTGGAAAGGCAGCAAGATGCATCCTCATTTCAATATCTACTGAAATAATACAGGTTGACACCAGGAAACATTAACGCCACTGCATCCTTGCTGCTTTCTCATGTGGAAGTCTGTTTAATGTGAAAACAAGGTGATATCTAATTAGCACACAGGTAAGGAATTAAGAAAATCTTTATTTAAGGGTGAAGATGTTTCTCACAAAATCGTTGCCCCAATGCATCATTGAAATTCAAGCTGGAAAGATGATTTTAATATATCATTTGTACATTTTGTATTGCTCTTCTGGTGACAATGTAGTTTGTTTTTGTCAATTACCATTTTAATAATCGGGTAAAGAAAATTAATTGGATTTTTGAAAGAAAACAATACTGTCAATATACTATTAAAACAAATTAAAATGGTAAAAGTTATTGTACTTTAAGTAAAAATAAAAGAGCAAAAATATCAATCCCAGTTTTGGATTACTTTAATTAACAAAAAAAATGCATATAGCAGAGGATAGTTTCAATCTGCCTACCTCTGGGTTATGGACCCAGCATGCTTCCATTACAGTACTCTGCTGCACATGTAAGTGCAAGAGATCCTGAAGCACTCACTCATCATGGGAAAGTACCAATGTGTTTCTTCATTGGTTGATGGAAGAAACATCTTACAAAAACTCTCCACATTATTGACTTTTTAAAATGTTTCTAGGAATCGTTCTAGATGAATGCTTATTAGCCTTTGTCAGTATGGACTTTCGCAAAGTGTTGCTGTGGCGCAATCAGTTACTGAGTAAGACTATTAACCAAAAGGTTGGTGGTTCAATCCCACCCAGGGACGTAATTGACCTTGTTATCAGATTTTGGTGATCTTTATGTAGACAAGTCAAAATTTCAAACCCCCTCTTATGGTGTAGGGTACCTGGCCTTCTCTGATGTAATCAGAGTTAGATTTGATTCAGTGATTTTATAAAAACAGCTAGGAAGCACAATTTAGCAGTGGTTTGCAGAGAAAAAGAAATATGCTGGCAAAAAAATCCAATTGAGTGATTAAACAGCTCTTCATTTTCTGGCTTTATTTTTATGCTAACAAATTTGTTCTCTGAAAAGTGTCCACAAAGCCAAGTTTCTGATTAACACCTTTGTAGGGATGGTTTTTCACCTATTACTAAATTAAACTTGCTTCATTGGAAAGGCAGCAAGATGCATCCTCATTTGAATATCTACTGAAATAATACAGGTTGACACCAGGAAACATTAACACCACTGCATCCTTGCTGCTTTCTCATGTGGAAGTCTGTTTAATGTGAAAACAAGGTGATATCTAATTAGCACACAGGTAAGGAATTAAGAAAATCTTTATTTAAGGGTGAAGATGTTTCTCACAAAATCGTTGCCCCAATGCATCATTGAAATTCAAGCTGGAAAGATGATTTTAATATAACACTTGTACATTTTGTATTGCTCTTCTGGTGACAATGTAGTTTGTTTTTGTCAATTACCATTTTAATAATCGGGTAAAGAAAATTAAGTGGATTTTTGAAAGAAAACAATACTGTCAATATACTATTAAAACAAATGAAAATGGTAAAAGTTATTGTACTTTAAGTAAAAATAAAAGAGCAAAAATATCAATCCCAGTTTTGGATTACTTTAATTAACAAAAAAAAACGCATATAGCAGAGGATAGTTTCAATCTGCCTACCACTGGGCTATGGACCCAGCATGCTTCCATTACAGTACTCTGCTGCACATGTAATTGCAAGAGATCCTGAAGTACTTACTCATCATGGGAAAGTACCAATGTGTTTCTTCATTGGTTGATGGAAGAAACATCTTACAAAAACTCTCCAGATTATTGACTATTTAAAGTTTTTCTAGGAAACGTTCTAGATGAATGCTTATTAGCCTTTGTCAGTATGTACTTTTGCAAAGTGTCGCTGTGGCGCAATCAGTTAGTGTGTACGGCTATTAACCAAAAGGTTGGTGGTTCAATCCCACCCAGGGATGTAATTGACCTTGTTATCAGATTTTGGTGATCTTTAAGTAGACAAGTCAAAATTTCAAAAACCCCTGTTATGGTGTAGGGTACCTGGCCTTCTCTGATGTAATCAGAGTTAGATTTGATTCAGTGATTTTATAAAAACAGCTAGGAAGCACAATTTAGCAGTGGTTTGCAGAGAAAAAGAAATATGCTGGCAAAAAAATCCAATTGAGTGATTAAATAGCTCTTCATTTTCTGGCTTTATTTTTATGCTAACAAATTTGTTCTCTGAAAAGTGTCCACAAAGCCAAGTATCTGATTAACATCTTTGTAGGGATGGTTTTTCACCTATTACTAAATTAAACTTGCTTCATTGGAAAGGCAGCAAGATGCATCCTCATTTCAATATCTACTGAAATAATACAGGTTGACACCAGGAAACATTAACGCCACTGCATCCTTGCTGCTTTCTCATGTGGAAGTCTGTTTAATGTGAAAACAAGGTGATATCTAATTAGCACACAGGTAAGGAATTAAGAAAATCTTTATTTAAGGGTGAAGATGTTTCTCACAAAATCGTTGCCCCAATGCATCATTGAAATTCAAGCTGGAAAGATGATTTTAATATATCATTTGTACATTTTGTATTGCTCTTCTGGTGACAATGTAGTTTGTTTTTGTCAATTACCATTTTAATAATCGGGTAAAGAAAATTAATTGGATTTTTGAAAGAAAACAATACTGTCAATATACTATTAAAACAAATTAAAATGGTAAAAGTTATTGTACTTTAAGTAAAAATAAAAGAGCAAAAATATCAATCCCAGTTTTGGATTACTTTAATTAACAAAAAAAAATGCATATAGCAGAGGATAGTTTCAATCTGCCTACCTCTGGGTTATGGACCCAGCATGCTTCCATTACAGTACTCTGCTGCACATGTAAGTGCAAGAGATCCTGAAGCACTCACTCATCATGGGAAAGTACCAATGTGTTTCTTCATTGGTTGATGGAAGAAACATCTTACAAAAACTCTCCACATTATTGACTTTTTAAAATGTTTCTAGGAATCGTTCTAGATGAATGCTTATTAGCCTTTGTCAGTAAGGACTTTTGCAAAGTGTTGCTGTGGCGCAATCAGTTACTGTGTAAGGCTATTAACCAAAAGGTTGGTGGTTCAATCCCACCCAGGGACGTAATTGACCTTGTTATCAGATTTTGGTGATCTTTATGTAGACAAGTCAAAATTTCAAACCCCCTCTTATGGTGTAGGGTACCTGGCCTTCTCTGATGTAATCAGAGTTAGATTTGATTCAGTGATTTTATAAAAACAGCTAGGAAGCACAATTTAGCAGTGGGTTGCAGAGAAAAAGAAATATGCTGGCAAAAAAATCCAATTGAGTGATTAAACAGCTCTTCATTTTCTGGCTTTATTTTTATGCTAACAAATTTGTTCTCTGAAAAGTGTCCACAAAGCCAAGTTTCTGATTAACACCTTTGTAGGGATGGTTTTTCACCTATTACTAAATTAAACTTGCTTCATTGGAAAGGCAGCAAGATGCATCCTCATTTGAATATCTACTGAAATAATACAGGTTGACACCAGGAAACATTAACGCCACTGCATCCTTGCTGCTTTCTCATGTGGAAGTCTGTTTAATGTGAAAACAAGGTGATATCTAATTAGCACACAGGTAAGGAATTAAGAAAATCTTTATTTAAGGGTGAAGATGTTTCTCACAAAATCGTTGCCCCAATGCATCATTGAAATTCAAGCTGGAAAGATGATTTTAATATATCACTTGTACATTTTGTATTGCTCTTCTGGTGACAATGTAGTTTGTTTTTGTCAATTACCATTTTAATAATCGGGTAAAGAAAATTAAGTGGATTTTTGAAAGAAAACAATACTGTCAATATACTATTAAAACAAATGAAAATGGTAAAAGTTATTGTACTTTAAGTAAAAATAAAAGAGCAAAAATATCAATCCCAGTTTTGGATTACTTTAATTAACAAAAAAAAACGCATATAGCAGAGGATAGTTTCAATCTGCCTACCTCTGGGCTATGGACCCAGCATGCTTCCATTACAGTACTCTGCTGCACATGTAATTGCAAGAGATCCTGAAGTACTCACTCATCATGGGAAAGTACCAATGTGTTTCTTCATTGGTTGATGGAAGAAACATCTTACAAAAACTCTCCAGATTATTGACTAAAGTTTTTCTAGGAAACGTTCTAGATGAATGCTTATTAGCCTTTGTCAGTATGTACTTTTGCAAAGTGTCGCTGTGGCGCAATCAGTTAGTGTGTAAGGCTATTAACCAAAAGGTTGGTGGTTCAATCCCACCCAGGGATGTAATTGACCTTGTTATCAGATTTTGGTGATCTTTAAGTAGACAAGTCAAAATTTCAAAAACCCCTGTTATGGTGTAGGGTACCTGGCCTTCTCTGATGTAATCAGAGTTAGATTTGATTCAGTGATTTTATAAAAACAGCTAGGAAGCACAATTTAGCAGTGGTTTGCAGAGAAAAAGAAATATGCTGGCAAAAAAATCCAATTGAGTGATTAAACAGCTCTTCATTTTCTGGCTTTATTTTTATGCTAACAAATTTGTTCTCTGAAAAGTGTCCACAAAGCCAAGTATCTTATTAACATCTTTGTAGGGATGGTTTTTCACCTATTACTAAATTAAACTTGCTTCATTGGAAAGGCAGCAAGATGCATCCTCATTTCAATATCTACTGAAATAATACAGGTTGACACCAGGAAACATTAACGCCACTGCATCCTTGCTGCTTTCTCATGTGGAAGTCTGTTTAATGTGAAAACAAGGTGATATCTAATTAGCACACAGGTAAGGAATTAAGAAAATCTTTATTTAAGGGTGAAGATGTTTCTCACAAAATCATTGCCCCAATGCATCATTGAAATTCAAGCTGGAAAGATGATTTTAATATATCACTTGTACATTTTGTATTGCTCTTCTGGTGACAATGTAGTTTGTTTTTGTCAATTACCATTTTAATAATAGGGTAAAGAAAATTAAGTGGATTTTTGAAAGAAAACAATACTGTCAATATACTATTAAAACAAATTAAAATGGTAAAAGTTATTGTACTTTAAGTAAAAATAAAAGAGCAAAAATATCAATCCCAGTTTTGGATTACTTTAATTAACAAAAAAAAAATGCATATAGCAGAGGATAGTTTCAATCTGCCTACCTCTGGGTTAAGGGGCCCAGCATGCTTCCATTGCAGTACTCTGCTGCACATGTAAGTGCAAGAGATCCTGAAGCACTCACTCATCATGGGAAAGTACCAATGCGTTTCTTCATTGGTTGATGGAAGAAACATCTTACAAAAACTCTCCAGATTATTGACTTTTTAAAGTTTTCTAGGAAACGTTCTAGATGAATGCTTATTAGCCTTTGTCAGTATGTACTTTTGCAAAGTGTCTCTGTGGTGTAATCGGTTAGTGTGTTTGGTTATTAACCAAAGGGTTGGTGGTTCAATCCCACCCAGGGATGTTATTGACCTTGTCATCAGATTTTGGTGATCTTTAAGTAGACAAGTCAAAATTTCAAACCCCCTCTTATTGTGTAGGGTACCTGGCCTACTCTGATGTAATCAGAGTTAGATTTGATTAAGTGATTTTATCAAAAAACAGCTAGGAAGCACAATTTAGCAGTGGTTTGCAGAGAAAATGAAATATGCTGGCAGAAAAATCCAATTGAGTGATTAAACAGCTCTTCATTTTCTGGCTTTATTTTTATGCTAACTAATTTGTTCTCTGAAAAGTGTCCACAAAGCCAAGTATCGGATTAACATCTTTGTAGGGATGGTTTTTCACCTATTACTAAATTAAACTTGCTTCATTGGAAAGGCAGCAAGATGCATCCTCATTTCAATATCTACTGAAATAATACAGGTTGACACCAGGAAACATTAACGCCACTGCATCCTTGCTGCTTTCTCATGTGGAAGTCTGTTTAATGTGAAAACAAGGTGATATCTAATTAGCACACAGGTAAGGAATTAAGAAAATCTTTATTTAAGGGTAAGATGTTTCTCACAAAATCATTGCCCCAATGCATCATTGAAATTCAAGCTGGAAAGATGATTTTAATATATCACTTGTACATTTTGTATTGCTCTTCTGGTGACAATGTAGTTTGTTTTTGTCAATTACCATTTTAATAATCGGGTAAAGAAAATTAAGTGGATTTTTGAAAGAAAACAATACTGTCTATATACTATTAAAACAAATTAAAAAGGTAAAAGTTATTGTACTTTAAGTAAAATAAAAAGAGCAAAAATATCAATCCCAGTTTTGGATTACTTTAATTAACAAAAAAAATGCATATAGCAGAGGATAATTTCAATCTGCCTACCTCTGGGTTATGGACCCAGCATGCTTCCATTACAGTACTCTGCTGCACATGTAAGTGCAAGAGATCCTGAAGCACTCACTCATCATGGGAAAGTACCAATGTGTTTCTTCATTGGTTGATGGAAGAAACATCTTACAAAAACTCTCCAGATTATTGACTATTTAAAGTTTTTCTAGGAAACGTTCTAGATGAATGCTTATTAGCCTTTGTCAGTATGTACTTTCACAAAGTGTCGCTGTAGCGCAATCAGTTAGTGTGTACGGCTATTAACCAAAAAGTTGGTGGTTCAATCCCACCCAGGGACGTAATTGACCTTGTGATCAGATTTTGGTGATATTTAAGTAGACAAGTCAAAATTTCAAACCCTCTCTTATGGTGTAGGGTACCTGGCCTACTCTGATGTAATCAGTTAGATTTGATTAAGTGATTTTATGAAAAAAACAGCTAGGAAGCACAATTTAGCAGTGGGTTGCAGAGAAAAAGAAATATGCTGGCAGAAAAATCCAATTGAGTGATTAAACAGCTCTTCATTTTCTGGCTTTATTTTTATGCTAACAAATTTGTTCTCTGAAAAGAGTCCACAAAGCCAAGTATCTGATTAACACCTTTGTAGGGATGGTTTTTCACCTATTACTAAATTAAACTTGCTTCATTGGAAAGGCAGCAAGTGATGTCATCCAAGCAGTGGGTCAAAGTTGGCTTCATCCCTCGTCTGCTTATGAAAAGAGAAAAGGGATATGCAGGGCATGGCGGCCTTTTGCGACGCTTGGATGACCCCTAGTTCGCATTAAACACCCCCACCCTCCTTCGGTGTGGGGCTCATGTTGGCCATGCCCCAGCCCCTAAAGCATTCAAGCTGATTTCTTGCAGCAGCTGGGTACTGTAACAGCTCCAGAGCTGCTCTGTAAGGCAAGTAAAAGGGTGTGGGCCCTGCAGCACTACCTGTAGTTTGCATTGTGCATTGGAAGGCACAAAGTAAGCAGACGGGAGGAGAAGTCAGGATAGTGCACAAGGTTATAGAAGGGATGGGCTCAAGAAAAGAGAAGTGGAAACAGACAGCATACTAGGCTGGAGAGAGACCTGAGACAAAGAGATCTGAATTATACGAGAGCCGTCCAGGGGAAACACAAATTATGCAGTCAAGTTTCCCACATTTGGGGAAATCGCAAGGGGCAGCACACCCAGAGTGCAATGGGTGAGCCTTGCCCTGGGAGAAGCACCTTCATGATCATAGTATCTCACCTGGCAGGTTAGTAGGAGTTGGGCTAGAGCTGGGGAGGGTCGCTGCTCGGGCACTACCTTTCAAGTGAAGGAGATCCAACTGAGGCAGCACAAGGGAACTCTCAAAAGAAGAACAAGGCTAGAGGAAGATCTGAGACAAAGAAATCTGACTTTTACCAGAGCTGACCAGAGGAAAGCACAAACACAGTCCACCACTACCACAAATAATGCAGTCGAGTTTCCCACATTTGGGGAAATCACAGGGGTCAGCATACCCAGAATGCAATGAATGAACCTCACCCTGGGAGAACAATCTTCATGACAATAGTATCTCCTATGCAAAATAAGTATGATTTGGGATAGGGCTGGGGAGGGCCGTTGCTCAGGCACATCTCTGTCAAGTAAAGGAGATTCAACTGAGGCAGCACAAGGGAACTCTCATCTGGGGACAACAACTGCAGGGAGAACACATATTTTCAGATGAACATGGGGTGGCAGAAGGCTGCCTAATACTGAAGCACCCCCAAACAACAAACCAAATGCAACAACTAGTGCAAGCATTCCTGGGGGATGGCCTGCAGCAGATGGATTTGAATATGGTGATGTCATCCAAGCAGTGGGTCAAAGTTGGCTTCAACCCTCGTCTGCATATGAAAAGAGAAAAGGAGCGTGCAGGGCATGGAGGCCTTTTGTGGTGCTTGGATGACCCCTAGTTCGCATTAAGCACCCCCACCCTCCTTCGGTGTGGGGCTCATGTTGGCCATTCCCCAGCCCCTGAAGCATTCAAGCTGATTTCTTGCAGCAGCTGGGCACTGTAACAGCTCCAGAGCTGCTCTGTAAAGCAAGTAAAAGGGTGTGGGCCCTGCAGCACTACCCGTAGTTTGCATTGTGCATTGGGAGGCACAAAGTAAGCAGACGGGAGGAGAAGTCAGGATAGTGCACAAGGGTATAGAAGGGAGGGGCTCAAGAAAAAAGAAGTGGAACCAGACAGCAAACTAGGCTGGAGAGAGACCTGAGACAAAGAGATCTGAATTACATGAGAGCCGACCAGGGAAAACTCAAATTATGCAGTCAAGTTTCCCACATTTGGGGAAATCGCAGGGGCAGCACACCCAGAGTGCAATGGGTGAGCCTTGCCCTGGGAGAAGCAACTTCATGATCATAGTATCTCACCTGGCAGGTAAGTAGGAGTTGGGCTAGAGCTGGGGAGGGTCGCTGCTCGGGCACCCCCCTGTCAAGTGAAGGAGATCCAACTGAGGCAGCACAAGGGAACTCTCGAAAGAAGACAAAGGCTAGAGGAAGATCTGAGACAAAGAAATCTGACTTTTACCAGAGCTGACCAGAGGAAAGCACAAACACAGTCCCCCACTACCACAAATAATGCAGTCGAGTTTCCCACATTTGGGGAAATCACAGGGGTCAGCATACCCAGAATGCAATGAATGAACCTAACCCTGGGAGAACAATCTTCATGACCATGGTATCTCCTATGCAAAATAAGTATGATTTGGGATAGGGCTGGGGAGGGCCGTTGCTCAGGCACATCTCTGTCAAGTAAGTTGCATTTGATTTGTTGTTTGGGGGTGCTTCAGTATTAGGCAGCCTTCTGCCCTACCATGTTCATCTGAAAATATGTGTTCTCCCTGCAGTTGTTGTCCCCAGATGAGAGTTCCCTTGTGCTGCCTCAGTTGAATCTCCTTTTGGAGAAGACCTCAATAAGATTGTAGCTGATCTGGCTACTGCTAAAACAGCTTGCCTACCTAGTATGACTCCTACCACGCAGAAGGCTAAAAGTACTTTTCTTGGCCCTTTCATCCTCCAGGTAAAGCGTACCCAAGGTCAGGCATACCCAAAGCAAGCTCATGTTTCCAGACCTGCCAAGCCCAGACTGAAGCAATCCTGGGCTGCCCATCAGCCTGCTTCCAAAACGGACAAGCCTGCCGCATGACGGTGCAGGCCTCCCTCTGGGGGATCCCAGGGTGGGGGGCCCGACTTCTAGGTTTGGCAAAGAAAGGTATAATTCTAAGCTAGAGAATTCTGTTTGGAGCTCACCTTGTACTTTGTGAAGAAATAATCAGCATTGTGGCTGAGCAGATACATGTAGTGTGTGGCTGCAAACTGCATGGATCTGCTGCGTTGTAATGCTGATTCTTTTTTTTTGCAAAGTACCAATAGCTTCATATAATGTTCACAATTTTTATGCAGGATCAAATAGCTCAATAGGTAGGGTGTTTGATTAGAATTCAACAGGTTATAGGTTTGAATCCTGGGTATGGTAGTTTGAGATGTGTTATTTAATAAAGTATGTTGTTCTGACTGCCGGCATCCTATCACCTGGGATATCATACTAAATAAATGGAGTTGAGAAAATTTTTTTTTTTTTTTTTAACTAGGGACAATTTCCAGATACTTCTCTTTATAACTGAGATTGCCCCCTGGAACTTCACATCAGTTGACAACTATGCATGAGTGGGCAGTGCTTGCCCTGGATCTGTCCACCCATTTATGTGCCGCCATAAAATAAAGCATGACTAACAGTTATCCTGGGCGTACACTACACAATTATCTGTCAGGCTATCTATCCAGTCTGGATGGATGGAATGAAAATCTGGTAATGTATAGGAGCAAATGTCAATTAACCATTTGCTCCCAAACACTAGAAAAGTGGTCAAAAATGGTCATTACACAAATTGGTTAAACCCAAAATTTAACCAATTTGTTTAGGGGACCATTTTTGTCCATTTTTTAGTGTTTGAGAGTAAATCGTTGATGGTCATTTGCTCACATAGATAACCGGATTTCTATTCCAACCAGCCAGTGTTGGAGAGATGGTCTGCCAGATTACATAATGCATACCAGAGCCATAACTAGACTTTTTGGTGCCCTGTGACAGAGAATTATATGCCCTCCCCCCCATTTTTGCAATATGGACAAAAGGCGCATGCCTTGTGGGGAAGGGGCATAACAAGATTGGTCTCAGAGAAAGCACATGAGATATGAAGATATATCTAGTATACTTGACACTCAATGGTTTGTGGTATTGCAGGGGTGCCCTCCTTAAATGCATATACAGTCACACATGGCATGTTTGTGTAAATGGCATATCAGCAGTCAGCACTAACTGGTGACATGCCATTTGTACAAGTAAGCCATGTGTGACTAATATATAAACATACTTTATTAAATAACACCTCAAACTATCATACCCAGGATTCAAACCTATAACCTGTTAAATTCTAATCAAACACCCTACCCATTGAGCTACTTGATCCTGCATCTATTCTAACCTCCAAAAACAGATTCAGTTGCATTTTCCAGCGTGTTTTGTTTGCGCCTTTGCAAATGTCTTACATCGACAAACTTATTTAGTACTATTTTGCAAATAGGGTTACATTGTCGCAACATTGTGTTCCCTAATTGCTTGATTTTTTAAATGCAAAAATTGATAAAGACACCTGATAATTGCTCTGTGGAGTCTTCTTTTGTGTCTACTTCTTATCTACATTTAATTCCCTACCTATAATCAAGGCATTTTTAAATGCTGGGTGCTGCCAAGACGTGAGGCCTACCTAGTCTTTAGATCTGAATTTGAATGTACTTGTGAACTAACTTAATTTCCTACTTCTAAACTCATTCCTAAATTCACTACTTACATTAATCCTGTAGTTGGGCATTTTGAGCCTTCAATTGTGGGCATTGTTTTGTGTCCAGACCAGCAGCTGGTGGTGTGCATTTGCTGGAAAGGCATCGAAGACCTCCGATATGCTGCATCTCCTGATGTGTGTCTGCCTCAAGTGGCTGTCAGCAAATGCATGCTAGACACCCCATTCCAAGCTGATTGTGACATCACGGAACATGCATCATAGAACAGGCATGCTAGAACATGGGTCTTCAACCTGCGACCCTCCAGCTGCTGTGGAACTACATATCCCAGCATGCCCTGCCTCAGTTTTAGCATACCTTAATAGCAAAACTGTGGCAGGGCATGCTGGGATGTGTAGTTTCACAGCAGCTGGAGGGCCACAGGATGAAGACCCATGTGCTAGAACCAAACCGCAGGTACATTGAATGCTAGCAAGCTGAATGTTTAAATCCTTTTTGTTCCGCAGCATTCCAATGCGGAAGATTCCATGGAACCAGAGATTATTCCATTGAGAAGGACATGCTGCCTGGATGACTGCACTGTGCAAATTAAATCACGGAGCCAGTTGGCTTGTGGGTGGCTCTGGTGACTGGGTGGTTGGGTGGGCGGTGTGTCGGAGGTGGAGCACATGCAAATGAATGTGTATCATCCAGCTAGTGAGAGAGAAAACTCATGCAGGAGTGTGCCTGCTTGTCAGTGAGTTATGCACCTTGCCAGACGTCAAATCTACATGGAGCAACTGGAGGGGACAAGAGCAGGTTTGGAAAATATAGACAGAAGAGCATATATGCTGGCGCATTCTCCATGATTGTGTCGGCTTATGTTTTGGTGCACTGCACTTTCCTCCACTAAGTTTTAGCCATTTTGTTTAAACGCAAGTGTAGTTGCTTCTCGCTCTTTTGGCTGTGATATTGTATTGTGGTTGAAGAGTCTGCTGGAGGGATTGTTTTCTTCATTGGCGAGAGACTGAAGATATTCCAGGATGGAAGGCTTGGGAACACTATCCGTTTTTCAGTTGTGGA